>NC_047027.1:22510520-22611293 GCF_902652985.1 Pecten maximus
ATGAGCGTTGATACGGGAATAAAATAGAAATCATATACTTAGTCAGTACTAAAATCTTTCAAACTTCGAGATAAGGAGAAACTCTCGGATGTACCTGGTTTATATTGGATGCCTTAACTTCCAAAGATTGATGTTGATAAGAAAAAAAAAAGTTTTTAGTCTTCATCCAAACTTTTTATTCTCTAAATATGAATATATCAGGCCTTTGGGACATTTTTTACTTAAGGTCTTTGATAAATGGAACTTGGATTTTAGAAAACTTAAAAGACCCTAGATAAATCTGGAACAATTCGCCCCTACAGAACGGTTATTATATCGAAACGGTTTTCCTTACTTATATACACTACCTTTCTCCATTCCAATATTAAGAATGCATTCGTTCTGCTGTAATTAGAGTTCTCTATTCCAATAAAGCCGAAGTACATTATTGTGAACTCAACGAGAGCATATTCAGTTATATATATACGACTAGGGTCAATAAGAAAGGTATCAAGTATAAAATCTTGAAAATCAAAACACTTGTGAAAGAAAACATCTGACTTGATAGGATTCAAAGCAGTTTTGTAAGGTCTAGGTCAAAATAGCAAGAGAGAACAGAAGAAAAAAAAATTTTGCTTTTAATTTAGAAAAAAAAATCACTCCTAGAACTATACCTTAGAAGAGACCAACCAACCAATTGTTTTCCCATAGACTTTAGTGTTAACGTTTTGGAGTATTTCATTCAAATTCTTGAATTCAATATGACAATTATGGTTTATAACAAAAGTTTAGGGTCTGATATAACACGTAATCAAAAAAAAGTTGGGTCCTTCAGCTCAAATTTTCTCCAGGGTAACCATTTTGAAAATCGGTGAATTTCGCTGTAAAAATTCTCAAAAATCTTAAATGTTTACCTGCTAATTATTATTACCTGAACTTTTGGGGAAAAATAAATTGGACTTACGAAATCAATATCAACATCTCTTATTGATAGTTACTTATCAGGCTACATATCTATTTTCTCGCTTCATAACATACTGGCCAATCAGTGGCTGCCAGACATTTTATCATTGGCTCAACTTTCAATACACAGGGGCTAGCGCTGTTTCAAAAATCTATTTTTTCAATTGGTTGGTTGTTCCCTATAGAAAGAAAATAACGTCATCTCAGGGCAAGGGTTATTTTCAAAAGAGAATAGCTCATTTGGAAAAAAAAGTATATGCAAGCAATGAAATAATTGAAAATGTAAATTTGATGCGAGTCCTAGATACTCAGAGTAAAAGAAAAATATATCAAGATGATTCTGAAGACCTATAAGGTATTATTTATATTGATGAGGCAGCAAAAACTTTAAAGAACATGAAAAATAATAAGAGTACTGGTTCACATGGCTTCACTGTTGAATGTTTTAAGTGCTTTTGAAAATATCTAGGTTTTTGTTTTTGTTAGGTCTATTAATGTTCGTTATAAGACAGGTATATGTTATCAGGTACACAAAGACAAGGTATGTATAATCACATGTATTCCTAAGGAGATAAACCTAGACAGTTCTGAACTAATTGGCACCTATGACATTATTAAATATAAACTGAAAAATTGCTTTGGATATTAAGCAAATTGAATAAGAAAAGTTTCAAATAAATTAATTAGTAATGATCAAACAGCTTTTTTTCTGGTCGATTTATTGGAGAAAACACCATACAGTGGAACTTCGTTAACTCGAAGTCGACGGGACCACGAAAAAACTTTGATTTGTCCGAGTGTTCGAATTAAGCGAGTTATCATTTTTGGTGAAAAGTTTGGTCAATATTTGTCAACATTATATTATCATTATAACTCCGCTCTCTCGCTCATCAGTTTAGTGTGAAGACTGGTCAATACATGTAAATATATATGTAATGTATTAGTTTTTAATACCGTGCAATATGCAGAGGACAATAATATTTCCGGGAAGATGTTGTTGAAAGATTTTCAAAGGGCGTTTGATTCTGCATCCTTGGGGGGTATTGATAAGGTTTTCAAATTCTTCAATTTTGGTCCTACTATACAAAACTGGATAAACATGCTGAACAATAATGCAAAGGCTACTATAAATCAAGGAGGAATAAAAGAACTACGGGTATCAAAATATAATGTAAGTAATTTGTTAACACATTTCTTTTATTAGAAAAAAACTTTGGGTTGGAACCAGATGTAGACAAAACACATGTGGTTTGGATAGGGAGAAAATATATAGTGAAGATACTTTCCCTTACGATGCTAAAACTAGAATGTGGAATGTTGAAATTTATCCTTCCTGACATATATTTCAGTGTTAATCTCCACGACATTCCAAAATTAAACTTGATTATTAAACTAAAATCTACAGAATGTATGATTGTATATGTACGATGATGATGATGATGATGATGATGATGAAACATAGGAAAGTGTGGTCCGCCTACTCATTATTATTGAACCGATGAAAATCAAGTAGCAATATCAACATAGAAAATACTTGTTGTGTATTACTCAAGGTAGCGTTATATTCAGATAAAAAAAATTCCATATGTATTCCATGAAACATTAAGTCGGTTTATCATCTTTCGGATATAATAAAAACATATGTTATTCAATCTACTCTTTAACACTTATTGTCATTTAAATACTAAAAATAGGAGATGGTGAAGGAGCGAAAAAGCGAAAACACGGTGGCGAAGGAGCAACAACAAGATGGCGAAGGAGCGAAGTTTCATCGATCCTTCGCGTTTAGGTCGAAGGAGCGAAGTAGCGATACTGGAAATTTGGCCCTAACGGAACACCATACTTTACCACAATACATTGTTTTCAAAGCTCTGTTTGTGTTTCTGATCGCGAGTCCGTGTCACAATAAATATGTATTCCGTCACATTGACGTCTCTTCACTGAAGTTATCAATTGAAAACATCAACAAACATGCTTAAGGACGCGCTTAAATAACATAATACCTACTACCTCTCTGTAGACTCATTCACATACTTTGTAACGGTTGTAATACAGGCTCAGAAAGGCTGAAATGTGCATATTTACGTACTTTGGATATGGAACGCAACTATAACTCTGCAATACACAGCCAGATGACACCATATGATAAATGACCCACTGGATGTCTTCGGCAGTATGATTCAGTGAGGTAACATTATAAAACTGGCAGTAGTTCAGCGTTATGTCAGGTATGGACCTTATAGACACAGGAGAGTGGTTTGTTAACACAGTTATAACATACTTGCGTTTCACATAGGTGGCTGGGGCTCGATTCCCCGATCGGAGGAGAAAAGGGATTGGGTAACAATTCCGACCACGCGAGTTTTTTCCTGGTAATCTGGTTTCCTCCGACAGAAAGCCATCTTGCGCGCTTCCATCTGAGCCCCCAGGAGTGATTAAAACAAGCTGGTATTACTCGTTCAACGGTTGTGAAATAAAAGTTCCATTTTATAGAAGAGCATCCATTTATGATTATAACTGTTGATGGGATATCCAACCATACAAAAGGTTACAAAGACATGAGAAACACCCAATGCATCATCGCCGTAGTTATCGATAGCCTGTCTATAATGCCTCTAAGAATATACTAAATTACATTTGTAAGCAGTAGTTTGTCAGAACAAAAATTTTACATGTATGGTGCATCATATTATTAATCAATGTTTTTTAATGAATGAAAGTGTTAATGTATATATTTTATCTGTATAATAAGAGAATGAACAGATAAAACTGAGTTCAAATTGAGAAATATAATTCTTGTGTAAAATGTTAATTCGCAAGAGAGATGAACCAAGAACCCACGACTCAGGAATTTTCAAATGTCGGTGTGGAATTAAAAGAAATGCTATTATTTGGTCAGTGTAACTTCAAAGTCGCGCTCGGTATAGGCACAAGGGTAATTTTGCAAATTATTGTTCGGGAACACCAGCAAACGGAGAATTTAGTACTCTTTCACATGATATAAACTGCCTGAATACATGTTCAATATATATTTTTTTCAGTTTCAAATACTTTATTCCTCCAGCATGATTCATATATATGTATACATGTATATACATAATTATTATAATCATCAAAGTTACATGAGAATTTCCATCTTTATTGGCCCATGACTCTTTTATTACTGAACCTATTTCTGTTCGGGAAACACTCTAGACAAAATAATCTTATGGGCTTTAAGCTGATATAACTTTTAATAACACCCATTACAAATTCGGTGCAAAAATAGTGGCCGGAATGAACCTAGGTGGAAATCATGGGGACGGACGCCATGTCGAACAAAATGTGAACTATTCATGTATCTTCAATACAAGGGAAGTAACTCGAACAGGGAAACTTTTAGCCATTCTGTTAGAATGTTACCAGTCTCTGCGACGTGGACACAGTTCTACTAAGAGCCCATTTTAGATTCATTTTTTTCTATAAGTTTTTTTATTCTTTTTATTTTTATATAGAGTCAATATATTTTTGCTTCATGTTTTATTAAAATGAATTTTACAACCTACGACGTTCTACTTAAGAGCCCATTTTTATTTTCATCTTATTTTTTTTATTGTAATTTTTTTTATTCTATTTATATACAATGTATATATATATATATTTGTTCAATTTTTATATGAAAATAGATTTTTAAAACCTACGATGTTCGGAACATAACCAGTACGTCTTCTTCCGAATCTCTAATATTATGTTTCCACGTTTTGTAATTTATCCTACCTGTTCTCCAGTCACAGCCAGTCATCGCATCCATCCAATCTGGAAACCCACAAGAACAACTACAATTTATAGTGATACTGTGGAAACGGACTGAAATTACCTTTATCTAAACACCAAATTAAGTGATCC
This sequence comes from Pecten maximus, assembly GCF_902652985.1. Taxonomy (NCBI): domain Eukaryota; kingdom Metazoa; phylum Mollusca; class Bivalvia; order Pectinida; family Pectinidae; genus Pecten; species Pecten maximus. Next base: position 22,515,348 of record NC_047027.1, read on the forward strand.
CGCATTTGATTTTCAATTAAATTAGTTTTTTGTTTGAATGAATTACCGTTAAAACAAAATTCTATCATATTTTAATTTCTTTTTGGAACACGTGGTTTTCTTTTTTTTCATGACTTAAGGTTTCCTTGTTAATAAATTGATTTGTAGGAGTTTTTATTTGTTGAACAGGAGTTTTTCTAAAACTAATCTACAGCTAATCTGTAGCTTAACATACCTCAGACATTTTTTTGTTTGATGGTTTACTTTTATTTTCTAAACCTTCTTGAATATTATCTGTTTTTTGTTGTTTGTCGGTTTTGAGATCGTTTGATATGTCTACATTTTTAGATTCACTAACTTTACAAACAGTATGTTCTTGAAATGATTCACTGACTTGGGTTGTCACTGTTTTACTGTTTTCGTTAGAAGTACATGTACATCTTTGTAGGTTCTAGATCTAATAAGTTTATAAAAGAGTCGTTTTTTTAAATTACCTTTGACGAAGTCTAATATTTAATCGGGGTTAAACAGTTTTTTGAGTATGACAATTTCATCTTTTGGAGTCTCGTTTGCTGGTTGTTTCCGAACAAAAATCTGTTCAGTATTATTTGAGATAGTTGTAAATATCAAGATTTTTATTTCATATCGGTTCATTCCGGCTACCACTTTCACTTCTAATTTTTGATACAGTACTGTTAAATATAACGTATACCATTTTAAAGGCCTATTACTGCTGGTAACCGAACAAAAATCCATTCAGTAATTACGGAGATATGATCTAATAAACACAATAAATCAACAAAAATCTTTTCACGCTTGAGTGCATTCCGGGTTTTGTACTCGCCCGAAGTACACTGTAAGTGACGTCCGGAATAACTGATCGGAAAAATTAAGACTATGGATTTTCCCACCTATTTCATTCTTATGTGTTTCCACTATAACCATCTTACGAATTTTCTTGTTTAATATATATAATTCATGTATGTAGGCCCAAATGGATGCTAAAAGAGTGCTGCATTTAGTAATATTGAAAACGAAAGTAGAAAAAGTAGTCCGCAGTTTCGTAAATGTTCGGTCTGCATAAAGATAGAAACCCTTTTCCCACACAGACGCGACCTCAGTAGACTACTGTAGCCAAAATGGCAGCAAGACTACCCACAGATCAAATTCAACAGTATAAAGATTCTGAGGAAGAGAAAATAGCTCAGGAGATGCTGGATGTTTTCTTAACTGACAAAAGTGGTTTCAATTTCTTTAACCTGGTGATAAGAAATACTAATGCCAGGGAAGGGTCATCGTTCACCGACGCATCTATCTCTCTTCAAGTGTTGGATGATGTCAATCTGTTGAGAAATGATCTTGTTGAATCTTATCCAAAGTGTGGATGTGTTGGAATAAAGGACATACTTCAAGAAGCCATCCTCAGAAATTTTTCAAGAGATGGAGTTGATGCTGTCGAGAAAGACCCAGACTATCGACCAGCTTTTTTTGCGTTGTTGGAATTCCTGCGTGGTATGTACACTACACATTATGCCACAGTGGCATGTCTCGTTTTATATTAAAAGAATAGTCTGAAATACCTATATATATTGTCAATATATATAGGTATTTCTGACTATTCTTTTTAACATAAAACTAGGACAATATACCGCATTCCATTTATAGCAGGCATTATACCGATACCTTATCTAACTATAGGTATATACATTCTCTCATAATATGTAAGTTAATAATTGACAGGATGTATGTACCTGTAGTCAGGTTTCATTAATACATCATTTACAAACATGGAATAAATATAAAATCAAACCACTAGAACGTCTGAAGATGGAACTTAAATATTTCATATTGTTTTAGCATATTATCAAAAATACACATTTCCTGCATCTGGCATGGATTGAATTTCTCTAGACTTTATATGTTAAGACTGACATTTTGACAGAATATATTATATTATATCATATTTAAGTCTAAATAAGAAATCTCTCTGTCAGCAAGTCTAAATTAGTACTGAGTCAGAAGGTTTAATCGTAGTGCACTGGAGTTAACATTGTAGTGCACTGGAGTTAACATCGTAGTGAACTCAAGTGCACTACGATGATTAGTCTAGTGCACTACCTTGTTCACTACGTGTGCACTAAGAAGTGCACTTGGTACCAAGTTTAGTTTGCTCCCAACTGTAGGTGTATTTCTGACTATTTTTTTATATAAAACTAGACATGCCCGTGTGATTAGGCTATATTAGATCATCAAAGACCCCAAATATAGGTCTATATTATAGCCACTTAAAACAGAGCTGTGATGACATCCATTGTTATTCCCAGTACAATATCTAACAGAACTAGCCTGCAGAATCCAACCCTGTTCTTTGAAATCAAGTCACAGTATGTGATTTTCTTATCGTTAAGCCACATACTCCCAAACAACCTAACATTCTAACACATGTGTTAATGGCAATCCAAGATGCTCATTCAAGTCCTCCATACCTTAAAATGAACACTGGCCTGGACGCTTGACAGGGGGAATCCTTGAGATATCGGTGTATAAAAATAACTCGCCGCATTTATATTTAACGAGAGGTTTGTCACAGAGCCGAGAACGAGGCTATAACAATGTGCACTGCACAAACTACACACATGGCCATTGTAACATATCGTGCATGCGTAAACTTTGCCTAATAATGCTCTCATATAAACATATTAACAGAATATTCATGTAATACCCAAGTAACTGAACAAAATAAACAAACATAGTTTACTTTTAAATACTCAATTTTAAAATGTAGCAATACAACAAAACTTTGATAAAAAATTTAGATCAGAGAAGTTGACAATATTCAAAAGCTTAAGCCAGCAAATCAATAGACGTGCAGCAAAATTAGAATTTGAGTCTATTCCCTTTTCTTCTTTCGCATTGAATTATTTCCTTTCCTTAATAAGGAAATACTTGGGTTTTGCCGATTCTGCTCACTTTTGCGTCTTATTTTGGCAGAATCTGTCAAAGCTTTCTTACCCAGAAGTGCTATTGAAAGACCAAAGGTACCAAAATGATGGGTATGACATCATTACTGCATCAATATTTAAAAAAAAATTTCCCCTTTAAATTAAGAATGAAAAAAATTCTAAAAATAGCAAAATTTGACCTCTAGCGAGCTCTTTTATTTGACTCTGACATCAAAGCTGCATTTATATTAAAGTTGGCCCAAGATGAATCCTAAAATCATATACCTTTAAAAAATCTATTACTTAAACCATTTTAGTGTTTTAGCGAATTTAGCGATGTGAGGTACGACATCATTGCGCCGATTTGGATTTTTTGACCTACTTAAAAAGGTGAGGTTACCATCTTCTGACCTTCTCATCAAACATGATGAAAAAGAAATTTGCATACCTTATACTATTTTGGAGAAAATACTTCTACCAAGAGAAATGCAGAAAAAGAAGAAGAATAATAAACATAACAAAAACAATTAATTATATAGGTTGTTTCCCTACATGATGAAAAGCCCTAATCATAAAAATAACAAACAATCTGTCTTTTCTGCAATAAACATAACAAAAAATATAGGTCTTTTCACCACATGGTGAAAAGGCCCAATTAACCCGAGGCCCGACCGCGCTTTTCAATCAAATTTGATGTACATGTAGGTAAATTTACATTTTTCAATAATTTTTAGGTCATCTGACCCGAAGGGTCAGGATGACCTATAGTCATCATGCTTCGTCCGTCGTCGTGCGCCGTGCGTAAACTTTTCACATTTCAAACTTCTTCTCAAGTTCCACCTGTGGGATTGAGTTGAAACTTGCCTGAAATGATCCTTAGATGGTCCTGACCAAGTGTTGTTATTTTTCGGGTTGATCCGAAATCCAAGATGGCCGCCATAGCCGCCACTTTGAAAACACATTTTAAACTTCTTCTCATGTTCCACCAGTGCTATTGAGCTGAAACTTGACAGAAATGATCCTGAGATGGTCCTGACCAAGTGTTGTTATTTTTCGGGTTGGTCCGAAATCCAAGATGGCCGCCTTAGCCGCCATCTTGAAAAACACATTTTATACTTCTTCTCAATTTCCACCAGTGCTAATTGAGCTGAAACTTGCCTGAAATGATCATGATATGATCACGACCAAGTGTTGTTATTTTTCGGGTCGGTCCAAAATCCAATATGGCCGCCATATCCGCCATCTTGAAAAACAAATTTTATGCTTCTCAATTCCTCAACACTCGTCAGGCCCAGATCTTAATCCTCAACACTCCTCAGGCCCTGATCTTAATCTCCAACACTTGTCAGGCCCAGATCTAGATCCCCAACTCTCGCAAGGCCCTGATCTTAATCCCCAACACTCATCAGGCATCGATATTCATCTCCAACACTTGTCAGGCCCCGATCTTAATCCCCAACACTTGTCAGGCCTGATCTTGATCTCCAACACTTGTCAGGCCCCGATCTTAATTCCCAAACACTTGTCAGGCCATGATTCTTATCCCCAACACTTGTCAGGCCCCGATCTTCATCCCAAACACTCGTCAGGCCCAGATCTTAATCCTGAACACTTGTCCGGCTCCGATCTAAATCTCTAACACTCGTCAGGCCCTGATCTTAATACCCAACACTCGTCAGGCCCCGATCTCAATCCCCAACAACTGTCAGGCCCCAATCTTAATCTCCAACACTCGTCAGGCCCTGATCTTAATTCCCAACACTCATCAGGCTCTGATCTTAATCCCTAACACTCACCAGGCCCAGATCTTAATCCCCAACACTCCTCAGGCCCCGATCTTAATCTCCAACACTTGTCAGGCCCAAATCTTGATCCCCAACTCTTGCAAGGCCCCGATCTTAATCCCCAACACTCATCAGGCCCCGATCTTAATCCCCAACACTCACCAGGCCCAGATCTTAATCCCCAACACTCAACAGGCCCCAATCTTAATCCCCAACACTTGTCATGCCCCGATCTTAATCTCCAACACTCGTCAGGCCCCGATCGGAATCCCCAACAATTGTCAGGCCCCGATCCTAATCCCCAACACATGTCAGGCCCCGATCTTAATCCCCAACACTCATCAGGCCCCGATCTTAATCCCCAACACTTGTCAGGCCTGATCTTGATCTCCAACAATTGTCGGGCCCCGATCTTTATCCCCAACACTCATCAGGCTCTGGTCTTAATCCTCAACACTCACCAGGCCCAGATCTTAATCCCCAACACTTGTCAGGCCACGATCTTCATCTCCAACATTCGTCAGGCTCCAATCTTAATCCCCAACACTCGTCAGGCCCTGATCTTAATCCCCAACACTTGTCAGGCCTGATCTTGATCTCCAACAATTGTCAGGTCCCGATCTTTATCCCCAACACTCATCAGGCTCTGGTCTTAATCCTCAACACTCACCAGGCCCAGATCTTAATCCCCAACACTTGTCAGGCCACGATCTTGATCTGAAACACTCGTCAGGCCCCGATCTTAATCTCCAACACTCATAAGGCTCTGGTCTTAATCCCTAACACTCACCAGGCCCCGATCGTAATCCACAACACTTGTCAGGCCTGATCTTGATCTCCAACACTTGTCGGGCCCCGATCTTAATCCCCAACACTTGTCAGGCCCCGATCCTTAATCCCCAGCACTTGTCAGGCCCCGATCTTCATCTCCAACATTCGTCAGGCCCCGATCTTAATCCCCAACACTCGTCAGGCCCTGATCTTAATTCCCAACACTCATCAGGCTCTGATCTTAATCCCCAACACTCGGCAGGCCCTGATCTTAATCCCCAGAACTCGTCAAGCCCTGATCTTAATCCACAACACTCGGCAGGCCCCGATCTTAATCCCCAACACTCGGCAGGCCCTGATCTTAATCCCCAACACTTGTCAGGCCTGATCTTGATCTCCCAACACTTGTCGGGCCCCGATCTTTATCCCCAACACTCATCAGGCTCTGGTCTTAATCCTCAACACTCACCAGGCCCAGATCTTAATCCCTAACACTTGTCAGGCTCCAATCTTAATCCCCAACACTCGTCAGGCCCCAATCTTAATCTCCAACACTCGTCAGGCCCCGATCTTAATCTCCAACACTCATCAGGCTCTGGTCTTAATCCCTAACACTCACCAGGCCCAGATCTTAATCCCCAACACTTGTCAGGCCACGATCTTGATCTAAAACACTTGTCAGGCCCCGATCTTAATCTCCAACACTCCTCAGGCCCCAATCTTAATCTCCAACACTCGTCAGGCCCCGATCTTAATCTCCAACACTCATCAGGCTCTGGTCTTAATCCCTAACACTCACCAGGCCCAGATCTTAATCCCCAACACTTGTCAGGCCACGATCTTGATCTAAAACACTTGTCAGGCCCCGATCTTAATCTCCAACACACCTCAGGCCCCAATCTTAATCTCCAACACTCGTCAGGCCCCGATCTTAATCTCCAACACTCATCAGGCTCAGGTCTTAATCCCTAACACTCACCAGGCCCAGATCTTAATTCCCAACACTCGGCAGGCCCTGATCTTGATCTGAAACACTGGTCAGGCCCCGATCTTAATCTCCAACACTCCTCAGGCCCTGATCTTAATCCCCAACACTCACCAGGCCCAGATCCTAATCCTGAACACTCGTCAGGCCCCGATCTAAATTTCCAACACTCAACAGGCCCCAATCTTAATCCCCAACACTTGTCATGCCCCGATCTTAATCTCCAACACTTGTCAGGCCCCGATCGGAATCCCCAACAATTGTCAGGCCCCGATCATAATCCCCAACACATGTCAGGCCCCGATCTTAATCCCCAACACTCATCAGGCCCCGATCTTAATCCCCAACACTTGTCAGGCCTGATCTTGATCTCCAACAATTGTCGGGCCCCGATCTTTATCCCCAACACTCATCAGGCTCTGGTCTTAATCCTCAACACTCACCAGGCCCAGATCTTAATCCCCAACACTTGTCAGGCCACGATCTTCATCTCCAACATTCGTCAGGCTCCAATCTTAATCCCCAACACTCGTCAGGCCCTGATCTTAATCCCCAACACTTGTCAGGCCTGATCTTGATCTCCAACAATTGTCGGGTCCCGATCTTTATCCCCAACACTCATCAGGCTCTGGTCTTAATCCTCAACACTCACCAGGCCCAGATCTTAATCCCCAACACTTGTCAGGCCACGATCTTGATCTGAAACACTCGTCAGGCCCCGATCTTAATCTCCAACACTCATAAGGCTCTGGTCTTAATCCCTAACACTCACCAGGCCCCGATCGTAATCCACAACACTTGTCAGGCCTGATCTTGATCTCCAACACTTGTCGGGCCCTGATCTTAATCCCCAACACTTGTCAGGCCCCGATCCTTAATCCCCAGCACTTGTCAGGCCCCGATCTTCATCTCCAACATTCGTCAGGCCCCGATCTTAATCCCCAACACTCGTCAGGCCCTGATCTTAATTCCCAACACTCATCAGGCTCTGATCTTAATCCCCAACACTCGGCAGGCCCTGATCTTAATCCCCAGAACTCGTCAAGCCCTGATCTTAATCCACAACACTCGGCAGGCCCCGATCTTAATCCCCAACACTCGGCAGGCCCTGATCTTAATCCCCAACACTTGTCAGGCCTGATCTTGATCTCCCAACACTTGTCGGGCCCCGATCTTTATCCCCAACACTCATCAGGCTCTGGTCTTAATCCTCAACACTCACCAGGCCCAGATCTTAATCCCTAACACTTGTCAGGCCACGATCTTCATCCCCAACACTTGTCAGGCTCCAATCTTAATCCCCAACACTCGTCAGGCCCCAATCTTAATCTCCAACACTCATCAGGCTCTGGTCTTAATCCCTAACACTCACCAGGCCCAGATCTTAATCCCCAACACTTGTCAGGCCACGATCTTGATCTAAAACACTTGTCAGGCCCCGATCTTAATCTCCAACACTCCTCAGGCCCCAATCTTAATCTCCAACACTCGTCAGGCCCCGATCTTAATCTCCAACACTCATCAGGCTCTGGTCTTAATCCCTAACACTCACCAGGCCCAGATCTTAATCCCCAACACTTGTCAGGCCACGATCTTGATCTAAAACACTTGTCAGGCCCCGATCTTAATCTCCAACACTCCTCAGGCCCCAATCTTAATCTCCAACACTCGTCAGGCCCCGATCTTAATCTCCAACACTCATCAGGCTCTGGTCTTAATCCCTAACACTCACCAGGCCCAGATCTTAATTCCCAACACTCGGCAGGCCCTGATCTTGATCTGAAACACTGGTCAGGCCCCGATCTTAATCTCCAACACTCCTCAGGCCCTGATCTTAATCCCCAACACTCACCAGGCCCAGATCCTAATCCTGAACACTCGTCAGGCCCCGATCTAAATTTCCAACACTCATCAGGCCCTGATCTTAATCCCCAACACTTGTCAGGCCCAGATCTTGATCCCCAACTCTCGCAAGGCCCAAATCTTAGTCCCCAACACATGTCAGGCCCCTATCTTAATCCCCAGCACTCTTTAGGCTCCAATCTTAATCCCCAACACTCAACAGGCCCCAACCTTAATCCTCAACACTTGTCATGCCCCGATCTTAATCCCCAACACTTGTCAGGCCCCGATCTTGATCTCAAACACTTGTCAGGCCCCGATCTTAATCTCCAACACTCGTAAGGCCCTAATCTTAATTCCCAACACTCATCAGGCTCTGATCTTAATCCCCAACACTCTTTAGGCTCCAATCTTAATCCCCAACACTCAACAGGCCCCAATCTTAATCCCCAACACTTGTCATGCCCCAATCTTAATCCCCAACACTCACCAGGCCCCGATCAGAATCCCCAACAATTGTCAGGCCCCGATCTTAATCCCCAACACATGTCAGGCCCCGATCTTATTCCCCAACACTCATCAGGCCCCGATCTTAATCCCCAACACTTGTCAGGCCTGATCTTGATCTCCAACAATTGTCGGGCCCCGATCTTTATCCCCAACACTCATCAGGCTCTGGTCTTAATCCTCAACACTCACCAGGCCCAGATCTTAATCCCCAACACTTGTCAGGCCCCGATCTTAATTACCAACACTTGTCAGGCCTGATCTTGATCTCAAACACTTGTCAGGCCCCGATCTTAATCTCCAACACTTGTCAGGCCCTGATCTTAATCCCCAACACTCACCAGGCCCAGATCCTAATCCTGAACACTCGTCAGGCCCCGATCTAAATTTCCAACACTCGTCAGGCCCTGATCTTAATCCCCAACACTTGTCAGGCCCAGATCTTGATCCCCAACTCTCGCAAGGCCCAAATCTTAATCCCCAATACATGTCAGGCCCCGATCTTAATTCCCAACACTCTTTAGGCTCCAATCTTAATCTCCAACACTCAACAGGCCCCAATCTTAATCCCCAACACTTGTCATGCCCCGATCTTAATCCCCAACACTTGTCAGGCCCCGATCTTAATCCCCAACACTCGTCAGGCTCCGATCTTAATCCCCAACACTCGTCAGGCCCCGATCTTGATCTCAAACACTTGTCAGGCCCCGATCTTAATCCCCAACACTTATCAGGCCCCGATCTTAATCCCCAACAGTTGTCAGGCCTGATCTTGATCTCCAACACTTGTCGGGCCCCGATCTTTATCCCCAACACTCATCAGGCTCTGGTCTTAATCCTCAACACTCACCAGGCCCAGATCTTAATCCCTAGCACTTGTCAGGCCCCGATCTTCATCTCCAACATTCGTCAGGCTCCAATCTTAATCCCCAACACTCGTCAGGCCCCAATCTTAATCTCCAACACTCGTCAGGCCCCGATCTTAATCTCCAACACTCATCAGGCTCTGGTCTTAATCCCTAACACTCACCAGGCCCAGATCTTAATCCCCAACATTTATCAGTCCCCGATCTTAATCATCAACACTCTTCAGGCCCTGATCTTAATCCCCAACATTTATCAGTCCCCGATCTTAATCATCAACACTCTTCAGGCCCTGATCTTAATCCCCAACATTTATCAGTCCCCGATCTTAATCCTCAACACTCTTCAGGCCCTGATCTTAATCCCCAACACTCGTCAGGCCCGGATCTTAATCCACAGCACTCGTCAGGCCCCGATCTTAATCCACAACACTTGTTAGGCCCCGATATTCATCTCCAGTACTGATCATCATCAGGCCCCGATCTTAATCCCCAACACTCGTCAGGCCCTGAACTTAATCCACAACACTTGTCAGGCCCAGATCTTAATCCTGAACATTTATCAGTCCCCGATCTTAATCCTCAACACTCTTCAGGCCCTGATCTTAATCCCCAACATTTATCAGTCCCCGATCTTAATCATCAACACTCTTCAGGCCCTGATCTTAATCCCCAACATTTATCAGTCCCCGATCTTAATCCTCAACACTCTTTAGGCCCTGATCTTAATCCCCAACACTCGTCAGGCCCGGATCTTAATCCACAGCACTCGTCAGGCCCCGATCTTAATCCACAACACTTGTCAGGCCCCGATATTCATCTCCAGTACTGATCATCATCAGGCCCCGATCTTCATCTCCATCACTCGTCACGCCCCGATCTTAATCCACAAGACTCCTCAGGCCAGGGCCTGTGCATGGCAAATGGAAACAAGTTGAAACAATGGGTGTACTTAAAATCCCCGACACTCGAGTGACACTTGCAGCGTGATACAGAACCATAACACTTGCCACCTACTGTAATTTGAATGATGTTATTGACAAAGAAGGAAACAGGCGAGACAAATAATTATGCTTAAATCTTATTCGAGATTTTTGATTGTGATTTTCAACATCCAAACTGAAAGTCAATGAACGTACGATATCATGAACTCTCCATAATCAGTTCATGAATGAGCTTTCATATAGTGATTGTGTGTATATTTTGCCTTAATGTTGTTTAATTTTATATGGATTATGTTTTAGGGCGAAACACACACGCAAAGGCAATTGAAAAGCTTTTCAACTCAAGAGGAAAGAAGAAACCACTTGTTATGACAGCATTAGCCCATCACCTGTTTTCCCAGTTGGTGCCGGGGAAGGAGTATGAGGTTGACAGATATGCAAAGGATATACCAAAGACATGTCAGTGTGGTTGTAATGCTAATATTTCTGCTGGAAACACTTCAGTAGGTAAGATCAATTTTTGAAACTGGATAAGAAGTGTGCTTACAGTGCATAAGTAATCAAGAAATGTAAAATTTAATAATCAGAGAAATATATATACATTTTGGAATAAGTATATGCAAATTTGATGTTAGCATTATTTTTTTTTTTTAATTTGGCAAGAAACATCCTCATATACATGTAGGGGAAAGGGAACAGATTTTACATAAATGGTAACTCTGACCCCCAAGGTGCCAAACACCGCGGGAACTGATAGGGGAAATAGTGTTAATTCTTAATCTCTTTTTGTTAAAAATTTATTAATTATGGATTTGAACCAAATTTGTCAGAAACATCCTTGGGGGAAGAGAAACATATTTTGCATAAATGTTGACTTTGCATGACCCCGTTGGGCCATTGGGGCAGGGCCCAATTGGGGAAATAAAGGTAATTCCTTTAAATCGCTACTTGTCATAAAAGGTATGAATGGATTTATTCAGATTTAGTCAGAAACATGCTTGGAGGAAGGCAAACAGATTGTGCATAAATAGTGGCTCTGACCCAAAGGGGCCAAAGGGTTGGGGCCCAATATGAGAAATAGACGTAATTCCTTGCAATTGCTACTAGTCATAAAGTTAAGAATGGATTTCAACCCAATTTCGTCAGAAATTCTTGGTGGAAGGGGAACAGATTTTGCATAAAGGGTGACTCTGACCCCTGAGGGGCCAAATGGGCAGGGCCCAATAGGGGAATTGGAGGTAATTCCTTTAAATCGCTACTAGTCATAAAGTTATGAATGGATTTGAATCCAATTTGGTCAGAAATATCCTTGGGGGAGGGGAACAGATTTTGCATAAATGGTGACTCTGACCTCCGAGGGGCCAAATGGGTTGGGCCTAATAGGGGAAATAGAGGTAATTCCTTTAAATTGCCACTAGTCATTAAGTTATCAATGTATTTAAACCAAATTTTGCCAGCAACATCCTTAGGGGGAAGTGGACAGATTTTGCCTAAATGGTGGCCTTTTCCCAAAGGGGCCAGAGGGGCAGGGCCCAATAGGGGAAATTGAGGTAATTCCTTTAAATGGCTACTTGTGATAAAGTTATGAATGGATTAGAACCAAAGTTGGTCAGAAACATGCTTAGATTTTGCAAAAATGGTGAATCTGACCCCCAAAGGGCCAGAGGGTTGGGGCCAAATAGGGGAAATAGGGGTAATTCCTTTTAAATAACTATTGAGTCATACAGTTTTGAAAGGATTTCAACCAAATTTGATCAGGAACAGATTAAGGGGTAATGGGGACAGATTTTGGATAAATGGTGAGTTTATAACACCCAAGGAGTCAGAGTGGGGACCCAACAAAGGGAAGTAGAGATTAATCGCGGTGAATCATTCCAAATAATGATATATTCAGGTGAGCGATGCAGGTCCCCTGGGCCTTTTGTTATGTTTTGAATCAGCATGCTGATAGGTTTTTATTCCTTCAACAGCAACAACAAACACAAGATTTTTTTAAGACAAATAAAGAAATATATTGCGAAAATAAACTTTAAAGATTATTAAAGATATCAACAAAAAAAAAAATTATTCCAATACTTAAAATGTTTTTTTTTCATCTGAAGAAAAAGGGAAATATACAGCACATTTTATACAGGTTGCATTTGACATATATGCAAGAATCATCATCAGTCTGTAGCCTTTAGTGTTTCCTTTGTTTGTGTTTTATATTTTTTCGCTTGCTGGCTGGTAGGTTTTTGAAATCTTAAAGGATGCAAAACAAAAAATAACACAATCATGGCCTTTATATGCTTTTATGAAGACAAATCTGGTCAAACAAAGTTTTTTGTCCATACTACCTGAATTAAACATTTGTGAGCATAACTGCATAGTTATTATGTTCAATATATTATCTGATCATCATGATTTTTAAAAACTCTCTGGAACTTGCATTTTATACATTATTTGTTGAAATTAACATGCATCTCCACCAATTAAACACCAAAAGTAATATCCATTGATAGCCATGATACATATTAACAACTGAAAGTTACTGGGGTTCCTTCACACTTGGATAGTGATTTATGATTAAAGCTTGCAAGATATCACTGAAAAAGTCTTTACAGGAACCTTAATCAGCTTTCACAAATAAGGTCATGTGACATATTAAATGTACTTGTCACAGGCAATTTGGCCCTGTTGCGTAAAGGTTGTACTATCATTATTGTAGAGCTCTGGTTTTCAGGTCGGTCTGAAATCCAAGATGGCCGCCAATGTCACATCTTGAAACACACATTTTAAACTTCTCAAATTCACTAGTGCCACTAAGTTGAAATTTAAATGGAGTGTTTAGGAAATGTACCCCATACAGTGTTGTTATTAGCTCACCGGTTACTCATAACCAAGAGCTAATGCTGTCACCCCGGCGTTCGCGTCCGCGTCCCACCCCAAAACTTTAAAGTTTTTGGAGTAAGTTTTTTGAAAGCTTGTAAGTTCAAAAGTATACACCTCATGCCCTTCTAGATTGGTTTATACATTCATCAGAGGTCTAGGAATGATGTTATGGCAAAATCATGCTGAAAAAAATTGTCATTTTTTCCGCATTTTACCATTTTGTGGACTTAACTTTTTTTGCACCAAAACTCACTTTAAAGTTTTGGGGGTAAGTCCAAAAGTATACACCTATCACCCTTCAAATTTGGTTTATACATTCATTAGAGATCCAGGAGAGTTGCCGTGGCAAATCATGCAGAAAAAAATTGGCATTTTGGCATTTTACTATTTAGTGGACTCACTTTTTTGACACAAAAACTCACTTTAAAGATTTTGGGGTTAGTTTTGGAAAGCTTGTTAATCCACACCCTTCTTATTTGGTTTATACATCCCTAGAGATCTAGGAGCGATATTATGTGACATACAATTTCAAAATGACATATTTATACATACATACAAAATGAATGCATAGTGTGATTGCTGCCGCCGATGAGCTTTCGCAATCATTGAGTGCACTTGTTTTTGAGCCAAGCTAATCTATGACATTGCTGCTAGATGAAGGGTGTTTTATAGGATATGATGTTGTCAAGGTAATATGAAAAGGATATCAGCCGAAAACTGTCTATTGCACCTTAGACAGTCAAATATTTTACATAAAGACAAGCTTATATATTCTTCTTAAAACACAGCTGTGATGTCATCTATTATTATTCCCAGTATCATATCTAACATAATGTACAAGCCTGATCAGTTGAAGTGTCCAATAAGTCACCTGTACCCGTCCAATAAGTCGCCTGTAACTGTCCAATAAGTCGCCTGTAACTGTCCAATAAGTTTCCTGTAACTGTCCAATAAGTCGCCTGTAACTGTCCAATAAGTCGCCTGTAACTGTCCAATAAGTCGCCTGTAACTGTCCAATAAGTCGCCTGTAACTGTCCAATAAGTCGCCTGTTACTGTCCAATTAGTTACCTGTAACTGTCCAATAAGTCGCCTGTAACTGTCCAATAAGTCACCTGTAACTGTCCAATAAGTCGCCTGTAACTGTCCAATAAGTCACCTGTAACTGTCCAATAAGTCGCCTGTAACTGTCCAATAAGTCGCCTGTAACAGTCCAATCAGTCGCCTGTAACAGTCCAATAAGTCGCCTGTAACTGTCCAATAAGTCGCCTGTAACTGTCCAATAAGTCGCCTGTAACTGTCCAATAAGTCGCCTGTAACTGTCCAATAAGTCGCCTGTAACTGTCCAATAAGTTACCTGTAACTGTCCAATAAGTCATCTATAACTTTCCAATAAGTCGCCTGTAACAGTCCAATAAGTCGCCTGTAACTGTCCAATAATTGACCTGTAAGTGTCCAATAAGTCGTCTGTAACTGTCCAATAAGTCGCCTGTAACTGTCTAATAAGTTACCTGTAACTGTCCAATAAGTCGCCTGTAATTGTCCAATAAGTCGTCTGTAACTGTCCAATAAGTCGCCTGTAACTATCCAATAAGTCGTCTGTAACTGTCCAATATGTCGCCTGTAACTGTCCAATAAGTCGCCTGTAACTGTCCAATAAGTTACCTGTAACTGTCCAATAAGTCACCTGTAATTGTCCAATAAGTCGCCTGTAACTGGCCAATAAGTCACCTGTAACTGTCCAATAAGTTGCCTGTAACTTTCCAATAAGTAACCTGTAAGTGTCCAATAAGTGACCTGTAAGTGTCCAATAAGTCGCCTGTAACTGTCCAATAAGTCGCCTGTAACTGTCCAATAAGTCGCCTGTAACTGTCCAATAAGTCGTCTGTAACTGTCCAATAAGTCGCCTGTAACTGTCCAATAAGTCACCTGTAACTGTCCAATAAGTCGCCTGTAACCGTCCAATAAGTCGCCTGTAACTGTCCAATAAGTTACCTGTAACTGTCCAATTAGTTACCTGTAACAGTCCAATTAGTCGCCTGTAACTGTCCAATAAGTCGCCTGTAACTGTCCAATAAGTCGCCTGTAACTGTCCAATAAGTCGCCTGTAACTGTCCAATAAGTTATCTGTAACTGTCCAATAAGTTACCTGTAACTATCCAATAAGTCGCCTGTAACTGTCCAATAAGTCGCCTGTAACTCTCCAATAAGTTGCATGTAACTGTCCAATAAGTTACCTGTAACTGTCCAATAAGAGCATGGTAATAACAATAGATGACCTCACACTAGTGTTTTAAGTAGTCAGATGACCTTTCAGGCCTTGGGCCTCTTGTTGATTATGTTTTATTTTGTTTAAACAGGGTCACAAGGAACATGGCATGGCAAGGTGGATATCTTACTTAACCATACAATACCTGTGTCAGTTTTACAGGAGCAAAGTGTCAATGAAGACGATGAGATTGATAGTGAAAGCACTGATGAAAATGAAGGTGAATCTGAAATTAAGAAAAGGAAGATTGATAAAGGAAACTATGATGTAAAGCAAGGCGGATCAAAACAAACTGAACAGAAAGATAAAATTGACAGCTGTGAAATACCTGTGAAAGTCAAATCTTGCAAAGCTGATGAAAAGGTTCTCTATTGCACAAAAGTCTTGAAGCAAATCTTTGCTGAAGCTATAACCAATAGCTTTGCTCAAGTTCACATGAATCCTAATTCATTGTCTAATTTTCTGATTCCAACATTTGGAGCCACGTCAGAACATATTACAATCTGTCTGTATGACTCTGAAAACGACTATTTATTGTACAATACACAGGAGATCTATTTATGGACTGCACAGAATAAGCTCAATATCACAGCCATAATGATTATTTGGCTTTTTTTGAATTTCACCGTTTTTACTTCAAAAAATCTTCATTCCTTTGTGAAACTTGACAAATCAGGCTTGCATGAGGAGTTAGGGCAATTTCTGGAACTTTACAAAAAGGCAGAAACAAGAGGAAATTATGTTTCATGGACTCCTTACTTGCATTACAGTGATGTTGTCCCAAAATTTTATTCTCGAGAAAAACTAACATAACAAACTAAGTTTTGTCCTTTTTGAAAAGAAAACGACAATACATTTACTGTGACAATTTATGGTAGGCTATTTAAATTGCCAGTCCTCCTTGGTTGGTCTCCAATCTATCATTCTATGAACAATTCTTGTTATGCCATTCTGTGGCGTCCCTTAACCGTCCATCTGCCAACAATTATAAAATACAATTATAAAAATAGGAAGTTGGCATCTGGCAACTTTCATATACTGTAAACATGGAAATAAATTTACGCTAATTACGCGAAATGTTTTGCATATTGCATTTTATGTTTGATCTGAATACCACATGGTCGACAAGATATTATCTTGCATGTATGTTAGAAATACTTCAAGGATCTTTCTCACCTTTTTCACATGCATGTTCCCTTTTGTTCCTAGCTGTGAACATTTCTTTTTTGGGACATATGAGAACAATGTTAACATGGCTGACAGCCGGCCATCTTGGATTTTGAAAATGGTGAACTTTGTTACCGCTATTTCTCTGATAGTACTGAAGGGATCTTTATATAATGAATATATAGGTATCTCCTTACACACATTAACACACCTATTCATGCACAAACAATTCTATTCCATGGAGACAGATACACATACACAGATGACCGAGGGATATTATAGATAAATTGATCGAGGTTGTCATTATCTAACGCTGTATGTTGTAATTTTAATCGCAGATAAAAATATTACATCGTTAAGCACATCCTGTATTTCAGATTTAATATGTGTAATCTGTATCTATAAAAGTTCTATAAATCATTTTATCTGACACTTCTCACACCTTTGTATGATCGTTTGCCCCATAACCATCATTAGGTAAGCGATATGACTGAAATTGAATCCGTTTTCTCATCTGCAGGGAGTGTCGCTATAAAGTCAAAATAAAAATCCACTTCGTGGCCATAGCAAAAATGCGCTGCCACCGTATTCATCAAATAAAACTGCTGCATATAGATTCTACTCCTGTATATCCATTGCTAAGCTTCTTCACTATTCGACTCAAAGTTGACCTTGACCGATTTCTGATATTTTAGCTGTGAATTAATTCATTAGCTTGGACATTACATGTTATTGAAAACGTCATCTAAAACAGTACTCTGTCGTGACATTTACCTCGGTAGCTGAGTGGTTATATAAGGTGTCCCGACACTTTATCACTAGCCCTTCATCTTTGGGTTGCGAGCTCGAAACTCACATGGGGCAGTTGCCTGGTACTGACCGTAGACTGATGTTTTTTTCTCCGGATACTCCGGCTTTCCTCCACCTCCAAACCTTTAAATAACACTAGCTGTTGTTAGGACGTTTAAAAAAAAAAAAAAAAAAAAACTGACATATCCAAACTGAATATTTTTACTAGTCTGTCAATAGCTAATCATCTGCTCATCGCCATAAACAGATTCTGAACTGTGACGTCACACGTATGAGTATCATCTAGAGCCAGTATGGTGAGAATAGGTCTACACCCAGCTCTGGACAGTTATATTTGATTTGTGTATGGATACTGGTGGTTTACAATGATTGAAGGTGTTTTGTTGTAGCTCAGACCATGCATGCGGTGAAAACTTTCAACAGTATTATGGCAGCACGGCTCCGGTATGTTAGTGAATATACGTATACCTGTATACAGCCACGAACATCCAAATAGAGTATCTAAATACTGCTATTTTTTCCAGGTAACAATTGTACTTCTTTGTTATACGTTATCTCTAAAATTTTAGTGTAATGATGTTTATAATAAGGACGTCATTTCGATTTTGATGACTATGCCACCTGGTAAACATCAATTGCCTTTATCTGTGTGTCATAAATAAAATAAAATGCGGCATATACTTTTATCTATAGGTTATTTCCAATGTCATCTGTAAACTGTTTTATTATTATCTTTTTTTGAGACTTAAGTTATACCGACACATCCCAGAACATTCGCATGCACATTGTTTGCAAATTTATTATTGCTACATATGCAATTTCATCCATTCTGGTTCAATGTACACTTTGTATGTAGCTTGAATTTTGTTTCAAAATATGCCAATGTCTTTTGTGCATTTTGAAACAAAAGAGAAAGCATATTATCGGAATATTAAAAAAACTAATGACACGAAATTTATCATCACAGTAGATAAAATGAAACAAACAAAAAAGTTTTGTTTTAGTATTTTCTTTTTTTTTCTATTTTTTACAGAATTTCGTAATATAATATAGAAATATAATACTATCGTTCTCTCGTTTCCTCGCTTGTCATCTATTAGTCGGTAACAAAACAAGCAACAATATGTCATCAACCACCAGAATTGAAATCAGGCACTCGGGTAACTATCTTATGTATCTGGAATGCTAAGTATCTATGGCAAGCCGTTTTAATATTATGTCTGCTTTGAAAAGATTATGACCTAAACTGAGAAGGGTTTTTTAACTAAAGTCGAAATATTTTTAACTTAAGCTAAAATAATACATAATGCAACAAAATCGCGATCGAATGCAAAACATCCCTTTGGACTCTTCAAACAAAAATATCACGGAAACTCGTAGTACAAATTTAAACAGCCAATCCAAAAAGCCGGCACAGGCGTATATGGCTTCGCGTCTGGTGATGAATGAATGATACAAAATAAATACAGCGGACATAATATTTGTGAAACAGTAAAAAGGATGTACTGATATTGATGCATTATCATTTGAAAATAAGAAACTTTTAGACATTTTGAAATATGATCCTCTTTCTGTAACTGTAAAGTGTGGTGCTGTTATATATATCCAAAATAAAAGTTAGGCTGGTTATGCTTTATGTGAGCTTCTCTGATTTTACTTTGACTGATATACTTTGATTTTGCTTTGTGTGAACAACCTTGATTATGCTTTGCGTAAACTACTTTGATTACACGTGCATTATACCTGTAAGCAGCTACATGTATTTGTGGCATGCATGAATGCATGTGTTTAATGTAATTCCTTCAGCAATTATTTTCTGTGTAATCGCTAATTATCACCGACTCATCTACTATTTATATACGATACATCCGCACTTTATTGGAATATTTTGTAAAATTTGAAGACATTTGGATGTTCAAAAAAGTAATTTTGCATTCCGAGATGGTATAAAGAGATGAAGCATGCTATTTTATGTTGTTGTTTTTTTTGGACTTTTAGGAAATAGAAATTCGTACATTTCTAGAGTTGACCAATATACGTATGAGATATAAACTATATTTTTAGATATTTACATTTGGCTCAATAATACCCCTTTGTCTCATTGCTCACTGGAGTGTAGATTTACGACACTTTGATCAACATCAGGGAAGTGCTTCGTAATATGCTATGAGTAAATCAAACGCAACAAGGATAATGCTTGAGAGCAATTGCGTTGCTATGACTTCAATTTTGCACTATGTTGATCATCGTCACGGCGATGCTTTGTACTGTGTGTCAGATTGGCTGCAAATCAATCACAGAAACAAGTTTGATTTAAAGATGCGATTCTTTAAAATGAAGAAACAAGAAAAAGGATGAAATTAAAAATACATTTATTTAAGAACGACACAGTTAGCATAGGTAAATGTAAAAGTTGAACGCTTGCTATATTAGTGTATGTATTGAAATTATAAATACTATCTGGATGAAAGATAAATATATTGTAAATACAATCTCAGTAGCGTTGAATTGTTAAATGAACTTATTTTGTATTCACTTTATACGATGTTTTTCATGAATGTCTTACCAAATTAGGTAGCAGTGTACATTAAAAACGTTCAATTCTGAAAAATAAGGCACATCTTTTAGATATGACAACATAACCAGTTAACCCTAAATTACCTATAATGAAGCACATGTATAGATGTATATATACATGTATTTGTAATCTATACAACATTTACAATTTCAATACAGCTCTGAAGGATAAGTAAACTTTATTTTTTTCTATGTTTATCACATTTCATAAAAAATGACACAATGCTCTACACTTTTTTTTTCTGAAACCTATTTGAAATTAAATATCTCTGTCCTATAGACAAAATTAATCTTGTTTTATATGTTGTACATAAAGTTTTTCCGCCATCTTACCTTGATTGTGAGCCACCATTTTTCGCTATATGCAAAACTAAATTTCCTGTGTAAACACACTTTCGGAAAATTCAAAAAATTAAAATCTGGAACAATTTATTTATTTTAGCATTAACAAATGTGAAGCCTGCATGTACTTCTTCATAATGAATATACCAATTATAGTTTACATTATTTTTTATTATTTTTTTTAACTTTGTATGCATATCATAATGGTGAGTTATATGCTTAACAAAAAAAAATCACCCATGGCCTGACAGTCATTCTGTGGTCTGTTACCTGAGTTCTTGAAACCTCAGTGTTGGATGAACTCGTAATTTGCATATACTAACATGACGAGAGTGTGTTTAAGATGGCGGCTTAAATAGTCCTGAAAGCTGTGGCCAGTAGAAATGCCAGTTTCAAGAGGTGTTAATGTATTGTGTTAGCAGTATTACACGTAGGATGGCGCGTCACACTATAGAATTACGATACCGCGAGAAGATATTACTTATAACAGATACGACTTCACAACAAGTAGAGAAATAGATTCAGTTACATGTGAATGCAAAGCCTGTTGGATAATAATAAGTGACAGATAACATCAGTTGCATATTACGTAAACATTTATATTGAACTGGACAATACTTTAGAATCAACATTTTTGAACGTAGTTAAACATCAGTATTCAAGCATGGAAAACTCGTCAAAGTCTTTGTGCATGGATTGGAACGAAGAATATCCAGGCAAGGAACGGTTTCAGTTTTGCATCAACATGGTGATGGAATTGTTACTAGTTGGCCCACCGTCATCAGAGTTTATCGAAATGATATTGAAATTCGTATCAAAAACAGTCGAATTTTGTGACACAATGAATTTGCAAAATGCAAGGACAGATTATGTTAAATGTGCTAAAGAACATGGAAGAGCATTTGGATTTTGTGAGATGATTTTTAGAGACATTAACTCTACAGACTTCTGGGGATGTTTTCATATGGTTAAACGTTTCGAAGTGGAAAACCCGGACACAATTGTTACGAAATGGAGATTCTTTGAAATGTTTTGTAACGGAAGTAGATTTTCGGACTTCTGCGATGAATATTACTACACTAAGGAGTATGTTTTCAGCATGGAAACAAGATTTTTGGGTACATATTTCAGCGACATGTATCATCGTTACATCATTCCATCTATTGGAACTGTGACATTTATAACCAATGGTTTGATACTCTTTATTCTCTCTGCACATATGTCAACAAATGTCAATATCATCCTATTACGGATGAAATCGATTTCAGATACACTTGTAGTCGTGTTTCAAATTCCAGTGCTGTTGTATTTCGTCACATTGCGGGTCTATACCGACTTCATACCTTACGAAATATGTGTCTTGATCATTCTGGCAGTCGATATTTTACCCGTTATTTTCCACAGCGCTTCAATTTTGATCGCACTAGGAATCGCTTTTCAAAAATTTGTTATCGTCACATTTCCTTTAAAGGCATCTGAATATTTGAAAACGAAATACACTGTTTTTTACATCATGTTCTGTTTTGCTATCCCGTTGTCAATAATGACACCGACAATTTTAGTTCTCTGTAATGCCGAGTCTTTAGAAGTTCAGTCTAAGAATGTTTATGGAAAGGATATCACTACGATGGTGACGGCTGTATCGGCCGGTCAAACATGGATGCTGAATATGAACGAATCTAGCTTCCTTTTAAGAACCCTTATTCTTCAATGTATACCGTGCTTCTTCTTGTTTGCATTTGAATTATTCGGGATTCGTAGAAGTGTTCGTTACATTAATACAAATAAACGGTTACAAGGAACAAAGCAACCGGCATCTGGATCAAATAGAATTGTCAAAGTTGTGCATATGTCAATGGCAAACATTTGCATCTTTCTGGCGGCTGAACTTCCCAATACAATTGCTTTGTTTTATTACTCTATATCTGAAGTCGGGTCAACACAAACTACACTAGGACCGGGAGA
Source organism: Pecten maximus (assembly GCF_902652985.1). Lineage (NCBI taxonomy): Eukaryota > Metazoa > Mollusca > Bivalvia > Pectinida > Pectinidae > Pecten > Pecten maximus. Next base: position 22,537,964 of record NC_047027.1, read on the forward strand.
AATGGATTTGCTAGAGACATTGCTGGACACTCTCACATGGCTTTCGTCATTCAGCAACCTAATTGTATGTATTGTATTTTGCCAACAGTTTAGAACTGTCTGTTTAAATTGTGCTCGGTGTACGAAGTGTAAATAATTGACCATTTTCGTAAAGATAGGTTTCCCTTCTCATTTTTTTTTCATAAGGTGAAAGGGAATCCTGGGAACTGGAAACGTTCTCGATTTTTAGGTCACCTGAGACAAAGTCTAAAGTGACCTATTCTAATCCCCATTTGTCCGGCGTCGTCCGTCGTCCGTCCGTCCGTCCGTCCCTCCGTCCCTCCGTCCGTCCGTAAACAATTCACATTTTCGACTTCTTCTCCATTCTTCTCTTTGGCAGAAAGCTTTTATGGCTTAAGGTCAACCAAAATTGTAAATTATATGGTCCCCACCCCCCCAGGGGCCTGAGGGGTGGGGCTAAAAAGAATCAAATTAACTAAAAATTCAAATATCTTCTTCTCTGCTCTCAGATATGGTGGAGGGAATAAACTTTACTATAGTTTAAATTGGGAAATCACATTTTTGACTTTTATTTGTTTTATTTCTATTGGAATTCATTCTAATTTGGTAAACATTATCAGCTTGGGATGACAGTTTGATGGCATGCACTTGTTGGCACTGACTGACCCCCAGGGGCTGATGGGAGGGGCTAAAAAAGGCCAAATTGACTGAAATTTCAAAAATATTTTTCTCTACTCTCAGATATGATGGAATCAAATACTCTTCATAGATGGGAGGATCTTAAGGTGCTTAACCAAAATGTTAATTGCATGACCCTGGGGTGTCAAGGTTGCCCCTGGGGATGGGGTAAACTTTACTATAGTTTATATAGGGAAATCACATTTTTGACAATAATTTGTTTGATTTCTATTGGAATTCATTCTAATTTAGTTAACATTATCAGCTTGGGATGGCAGTTTGATAGTATGCACATGCTGGCCCTGACTGACCCCCAGGGGCTGATGGGAGGGGCTAAAAAAGGCCAAATTGACTGAAATTTCAAAAATATTTTTCTCTACTCTCAGATATGATGGAATCAAATACTCTTCATAGATGGGAGGATCTTAAGGTGCTTAACCAAAATGTTAATTGCATGACCCTGGGGTGTCAAGGTTGCCCCTGGGGATGGGGTAAACTTTACTATAGTTTATATAGGGAAATCACATTTTTGACAATAATTTGTTTGATTTCTATTGGAATTCATTCTAATTTAGTTAACATTATCAGCTTGGGATGGCAGTTTGATGGTATGCACATGCTGGCCCTGACTGACCCCAGGGGCTGATGGGCGGGGCCTACAAGGGTCATATTGACTGAAATTTCAAAAGTTTTCTTCTAAAGACCAAACTAAGAAAGAATCAAATACTCTTTATAGAGGGAGGGGTCTTAAGGTGCTTTACTAAAATTATGAATTTCATGACCCTGGGGTTACACATTTGCCCCTGAGGAGGGGGTAAATTTTAATATAGTTTATATAGGGAAATCACATTTTTGACTGATTTGTTTGATTTCTTTTGGAATTAATTCTAACTTGCTTAACATTTTCAGCATGGATGACAGTTTGATAATATGCATATGTTGGCCGTGACTGTCCCCTAGGGGTTGATGGGCGGGGCCAAAAAAGGTCAATTAAATTAGCTGAAATATTTCAAATCTCGGGTGACCGTTAAGGCCCATGGGCCTCTTGTTTTTCTTACATTTTAACAAACCGGTAACTGGAGATACTGCAGCAACTTGGACATTGACTTGTGTTGAAAAAGAACGTCACGGTATGTACATTGTAAAAGAAATCATTTAATAATTGCTAGCTAAACAATTAGTTTATTTTCTGCTCGTTATTCATACCAAGACCTTTTTATAATGTACCCTTTATAATTGCTATTTTACGGGATGTGACTCTTTAATTTTGCCAACAGTTTCTGTGCTAATATATATTGAAACGGGTATCGTTAATAGTGGTAATAACACTATTTTAATTGGCTGTTGATGACGGAACTGGATATCTGGCTTCTGATTGGTTGAAATGGTCTGACGCATCCCTATTCCTAGTCAACAACCATGTTAGAGGAAAAAGTCTTGTCTACTAATTTTAGACAGATTTAGCTAAAATTAAGATTACATAGCATATGGATATTTTCTCAATGGATATGTGTATATGAATTAGCATTTTTCTGTCGTTTTGCTGACGGCACGGTACTAGATGTATTTTAAAATCATGTTAATTTGTGTTGTATGTATATTGATTAAAATGTTGAAATTAAATTGCTGATTTTGTGGGGTTTTTTCCCACGAACTATATTTTATTATTAACGAGAAAGGCGACTTGTACTCGTGAATTACAAGAAAATGTCCGTTGACAGCACGAAATTTGACAGGTTTACCAAAAAAGAAAATAATAATAATAAAACTTGTTCTAGAAAATGATTGTCCTTTAGTTCTCACAGCATTGCAGTCTCATTATGTGAATTATTCGATTTCTCTGAAATATTCTGAAAATTATAGGACGATAATTTGCTAAAGAAGGCAGTTAACAAATCGTGGAAAAACAATCGCAATACCAGTACATTCCCTTTCCTCTTCCTCTCACGGAATCTGTTGTCATATTGACATTGTTTCCCGAACCTGTCTCAATATTGAAAAAAAAAAAAAAAAAAAAAAAAACACGTGGCGCCGTTAGCGGTATACGTGACTCTTCCTTCGTAATAATAGTTATTGAAGTCAGATATATATCATACAAACAAGGCGTGAGGGCATCAAATGCCAACAACCAGATACATGTGCGATACTAAATTACATTGTAGGTCTTCTGACGATCTGTAAAATCGGACAGTATTCCACTTTACAGAAGCCTTTGATCGAGATAGCATTATCGAATGCTGTATGTTGTAATTTTATCGTAGATAAAGATATTACATCATTAAGCCCATCTTCCTGGTTGAGCAGGGATTATGGATAATCTGTATCTATAAATCCTTTTGTCGACACCTTCCCACATCACTGCTTGATCGATTGCCATATATCAATCATTAGGTAAGCTGTATGACGAGTGCAGGGGAATATATTGCTACAATGTACTCTTTGTACTGAAAATATGATGGCGGATGGCGGTAGGCGAGGTTGGCGTTAAAACGGGTGCATTAACGTGGGAGGAAATCCGTTCTGAATAAATGCATTGTGATAAGCGAGTTTGGCGGTATAACGGAAGGCAATATAACGGGGTTTTACTGTATATAGTATAGGTTCTACTCCCATCTTACGTCATCGTTACTAATTTTCATAATCGATTCGTTCAAATTGAACCTTGAATGATTTCTGATATGTTGTGAATTCATTCGCTTGGACGTTACCAAACACCCCATCCAAGATAGTACTCCGTGTATACAATTATAGTTATTTGCGTTATCTCTATGTTCAGTCTAAGGATGTTTAGGATAAATAATTCATTACGATGTGTATGGCTATACTAACCAATCAAGACAAATGTGAATGCCTTCATGGTGTTTGTGATGTCCTGTTTCTTTCTATCGTACTTTTTAAAATCAAAATATTCATAAAAAAAAGTTCAATGTAAGGTCATTTTAGTGGACTCATGATATCAAATCCACTGATGATATATTTTTTGTATGCACATTGTGTACGTTATACCATGTGAACAGGATTTACAATAATTTCCAAAAACATTTTCCCTTTTTATTTAATGGAACGCGTTCTGTAGCTCTTCTGATTAAAAGTTTACGTAATGTCGTTTTCAATCAAAATCTTTATGACTATAATAAAGACCTGTTTGCTAGGTTGTTTTAATTTTAAATTGACATAGTTCAAAATATACGCATGTACATTATGATATTTTGATATGCATGATGTATACATGATGCAGTTTGATTCATACTGATGCAATGTATCAAACTCTCAATTTGGTCTTAAGACGTCAATATATCGTGTGCATTATGAATCATAAAAAAGAAAGAGTATAATATGAATGTCCAAAAAAAAACAAAAAAACTTATCAATAGAATACATTTATTGTACCAGTTCAGATTTTTTCCATTGGCGGTTTTGTGTTTTGGATTTTTTCTTTTTGCGTTTTGGCAGATTTTCGTTGTTTAAAAACACTTACATATATTAGCAGGTAATAGAACAAACAAAAGGATCGTATTGACCACCTGTGTTGACGGTACACACTCGGGTAATTATCTTATGTATTCGGAATGCTTAAGCAGTGAATACACTGCAGGTATTCACGCTGAACAAATGTACCTGGTATTTGATGATACAAAATACAATATTGGAATATATTCCAAAAGCAATTGTGCATTCTTGAATGTTAGGACATGAACTCCTACTTTCAGAAATTTCGAGACTTTGAAAAAGTAGATTTTCATAACTTTCTCGATTTGACCCAATAGCTTGAAAACTTTATTTTTCAATAAATAAATGTTCTATTCTCGTTAGATGATGTTGTTCATGAGTATATTACCAAAGCAGTACCTAAAGAGTTTGTATAATATCCGCTTATGATGCATTCGTATTTTTTATATACTGACATGAAGCTAGCATACTAGTTAGAGTTTGTCGCGCCAGTAGTCATAAAATCTTCGGCCAATAGAAATGCCTGTTTCTAGAAGTATTAACATATCATTGTGTTACATCCGTAATAAAAGCAGACTGTCGTGTCAGACTATAGAATTACTTAACCACGCCTTTATATTGCTTAGTATAGATACAACTGTACAACCAGCAAAATAACTTCAGTCACATGCGAAATGAAATGTTGTTGGCCTATACTAAGTGAAAGATAGTGTGAATTCTTCGCATACGTGGCTCTATATTGTTTTGTAAAACTTCCTTTTATACAAACAATTATATCGGATTGAACTGGAAAATAGAATCAACATTTCTGTACGTAGAATAAGATCAGTATCCAAGAATGGAAAACTCGTCGGAGTCTTTGTGCCTAGATTGGAACGAGGAATATCCAGGAGAGGAACGGTTTGAGTTTTGTATCAACATGGTGATGCAACTGTTCCTGGTCGGTCCACTGGTATCAGAGTTTCTCGAAATAGTATTGAAGTTCGTATCAAAAGCAGTAGAGTTCTGTGACACAATGTATTTGCAAAATGCAATAACCGATTATCTAAAGTGTGGTGAAGAACATGGCAGAGCGTTTTCATTCTGTGACATGAGTTTTAATAATACCAACTCTACAGAATTTTGGGGATGTTTTCATATGGTCAAGCGTTTCGAAGAGGCAAACCCGGATACAGTCGTTACGAAGTGGAGATTTTATGAGTTGTTCTGTAACGGAAGTAGAATGCCCGACTTCTGTGATGAGTATTACTATTCACAAGAACATGTTTTCAGCATGGAAACAAGATATTTGGGTACATATTACAGCGACATCTATCATCGTTATATAATTCCATCTATTGGAACAGTCACATTTATAACAAATGGTATGATATTGTTTATTCTCTCAGCACATATGTCAACAAATGTCAATATCATCCTTTTACGCATAAAATCGATTTCTGATACACTTGTAGTCACATTTCAAGTTCCAGTGCTTATGTACTTTGTAACCTTTGGGGCAGATACTGACTTCATACCTTACGAGGTATGTGCATTGATTATTCTTTTAGTCGATATTCTACCTGTACTTTTCCACAGCGCTTCAATTTTGATCGCACTAGGAATCGCTTTTCAAAAATTTGTCATAGTCACATTTCCATTAAAGGTATCGGAATATTTGAAAACAAAATACACTATATTTTATGTCATGTTCTGTTTTGCTATCCCGTTGTCAATTATGACACCGACTATTTTAGTTCTTTGTAATGCCGAGTCTTTAGAAGTTCAGTCTAAGAATGTTTATGGTAAGGATATCACTACGATGGTGACGGCTGTGTCGACCGGTCAAACATGGATGCTGAATATGAACGATTTTAGCTTCATTTTGAGAACCATAATTCTCCAATGTATACCGTGCTTCTTTTTGCTTGTATTTGAATTATTCGGGATTCGTAGAAGTGTTCGTTACATTAATACAAATAAACGGTTACAAGGAACAAAGCAATCGGCATCTGGATCAAATAGAATTGCCAAAGTTGTGCATATGTCAATGGCAAACATTTGCATCTTTCTCGCAGCTGAACTTCCCAATACAATAGCTCTATGTTATTATTCTTTATCTGAAATTGGATTATCACAAAACACAATAGGGCCACGAGAAATGGATTTGTTGGGAGCAGTGCTTGATACTCTTACCTGGCTTTCGTCATTCAGCAACTTAATTGTATGTATCATATTTTGCCAACAGTTCAGAACCGCGTGTTTAGGTCTTTTTCGATGTTCGAAGGGTAAATAGTTGATTATTTTCGTATTTAACGGTTTCCTTTCTCAGTTTAGTTTTTCCATTTTGTTAATTGATTTAATTGCAGTTTTCCTCTCCTTCTTGGTTGGGAAACCTGTAGATATCGATGCATTACTGAAGAGTCTTTGAAGATCAGTGTATACGTATACTGTATCAATTACATAAGTTGTATTCAGAAGAAATACTTGAGATATTGTATATTGTAATTTTGTAGTGTCATTCCTTCTTATCATAAAAACATTATACCCTATGAAGTGTTGCAAAATGTTTATAATCTACGAACAACTGAAATGTTATTGATAATCTGCAAATCTCATCAATTTTATCGAATCGAAATATTTTCAGAGAAAAGCAACATATCAAAAAGGGTAACTAATGTTATCTTCATAGAGGTATATTACTTCATGAAAACACTTATATAATTTAAAGATTGGTGTGGCTAGTACAAGTCTTTCTAGATTAAAATGAAATCAGTTTTCGGAAAGCTTCTGAGATGTACCGTTTATCCATATCTTCCGGTCACATGTAAACAAAATGGATATATTTCAGTTTTCACTTCGCATACAAATAGGCATGTTTATAGTTGTATGTATAAACAGGATCGATCTCAACTGGTATCACACTATTGATGTGACAGAAGTTGACGTATATATAATTATGTGAATGTTCTCGATTTCTCGACATTTTAATAAACCAGCTCCCAGACACAACTGTGAATATTGATTTGGTTATTATCAGAGATTCATGTTAAGCATTTCTTTAAGTGCAATATAACGCCATGGTGTGTAAAATAAATCATTTCCTGTCTTTACTATTACTAGTAGGTATCTACCCTGGCTGCAATCAACCTTGATATGAATCGAACTGCATAGTGATCAGTGCGAGTATTAAACTAATCGAAACAACACCTCGTCCTGCTTGCCGCGACCATCACTGCAAATGGATGTATTATAAAATATTTTAAGCATATCCAGGTTTACCTTTTAAGTTTTTTGACACACGAATTAAGATGAAAAGAAAATTATAATCTTTACGCAATTGTTTTGTTTGTTTCTTGTCAAATGTCAGTCAAGACCATATGTTGATTAAACAGCAATATAAACTGTTCTTCGCGTCAGGCGGCCAGTGTTGAAATAAAACAGGGTTGAAGGGATATTCGTTTTATCAGCACAGCGACTGAAATCCATTTGCAGTCAAAATATAAACTAAAATATCTGCACTACCTTTGACAGGCTGACCAGAATATTTCGTTACCAGAGTGGCATCTCGGAATTAAATTTATTTCAATATGAATGCTTTAAAATTGCAAAGCAGCTGTAGACATATTGCCTAGCTTGAGGATTTAGTGGAAATTTAATTAAGTAACAAATGACATTTAGATATTTGATCAATGAATGTATAGTGTATACACTGCTCTGAATCCTATTTTTCCGGTAGTATATATCATGATTAATTTTGATTTACTTTTCCAATAAAGAATCGATACACCATATCATCAATTTGATGCGAGTGTATGTATTTTAATGAGTTTTTCTATTAAGTTTTGGTTAACCTTTAATTATATGATACAATCCGGAAGTACCGGATGTCGTAAGTAGTGACGATATATCATGTTCTTCAAGATTCGCATCCATTGCAACCTCAAAATTGCAGTAACTGCCGTTGTTCGGACGGATAATAAGGAGATGATTTAAAGCAGCCCGTGTATTCCGCTAGTGGCATCATCTTTCTGTATGTAAAAATGTATTTATGATATATTTGTGCATATTTTGTTAATCACATGTACGAATAAACGTTGTTGTAAAGTCGTACGTTTGATATCTTTTGTTCTTTGTTCAATTAACAATACAGTTTACAATTATGTCCCAAGTACAATGCAATCTACTTTAACCCTTTTCTACCAATTTTCTAGTAATTTGCTGTAAGTTTATTTTATAATGCCATTTGAGAGAGGCTTGTTAACCTCTTGAACATATAAACTATTTTGTTTTCAGTCCAAAGGTTTCTGACTGATGGCATCGCGAAGTAATGTCGGTCTCTGTCTAGGTTGACCCTAGCATGTCATCTCAAAAGTAGATAATTCACCAATGAAATAGTGATAAGCAAAAGGATCAATCTTATTTCACCAATAACGTGATACAAAGGATATAATATAGTTTTATCCGACGGCGATTTTTTGTTTTTGTTTTATACTATAAACTTTAAAACATTTTAATATGTATATCAGCTCATATTAGTTTCTTTTATATGATTCAGTGATAAAACTAAAATGAGCGAAAAAATACCTATAACTGAATTTTGATGAATAGCGACATTATCACATACTGTAATTCTGTCATTTAATTATTCACCATCGAAATATCACAAATATCTATACAGTGATTAAATTCAACATTATTCGCAAATTATATTCCATAAGCGTTGACTTAAATAGATATGTAATATTACGTAGGTATAATACCAAAAAAAATGGAGTGAAGCGAACACAAAAACCACACTACGAACCTAATTGCTGATGAAAATACTGAAAAATATAGAAAACACATAATATTAAAAAACAAAAACAAAAACAAAACAAAACTGGAGTGTACTGCCGTCATAAGTCGCCTCACTCCGGTATTTCATATAATATGTTTTGTACCAGTCCAAATAAACTGATCCGATCATCAATGGATTGTGTGCTGTCAGCCATGTTAAAGCGGAAAATAGCGTCTCATGACCAGTCATTATAGACGTGTGTTCTACTACTTCACGAAGTAAATATTGGATCAAAATGAAAGATTTCTATCTCTATATGATTATATTTGTACCGACTGTTTACTACCAAATATATTATAATGTTGAAAATACATTTCAAATAAAAATTATTCGGAAAAAAATGAATTGATACATGTAGCAAAAAATATGCATGCTATCCGATCCTTCAGCCTGCCTGACGTATGACCGAAACTATTTAGGGGGGAATAAAGCTTAGGTTTATCATCAACAGCTTTCTTTTTCCTTTCCTTTTTTTTTTTTTTTCTTTTTTTTTTCATGGGAAGATTTATTTTAAGAATACGATTTAACTTTTCTTTTGGAAAATATAATACAATACGACTTATATATATTGTAGATTTTTATTCTGATATGAGCACAATGTCAGTGAATGAGTTGAATTCAAGCATTGTGTGAAGTTAGAGTGGAAAGTTGGTTTCCATGTCTTTACATACAAATACATGTACTAATTTTACAATTTCGGAGAGTAATGCTGTCTTCAAAGGAAAGAATAAAACTGCATATCTAGAATGGGGACATAACGGACTCCAAAAAGAACTGATGTAACAAAAACAAAAACAAAAACCTCGCAATTATTTCTCACCGTGGCTATGTTAATTGAGTGAGGACTTTGACGGTAAGAGTAGAGGTATAATATATAACAAGGTCAGTTGACTAGCTCCGGTTTGTGTGTGTCCCAATGTACGGTATGTGTGTAGAGAGAAAGAGATTTCAAGATCTTGTGACAGCACGGACATAGTTGTTTTGCACAACTCGTTGCAGTTGTACAATAAGCCAAGGCCAGCACAAAACTTAAAGTCAAGAAGGAGCAGGAAAAATAAGAATTTATAAACACCAACATCGCCGCCACCAACACCACCACCATCGCCACCACCACCGCCACCACCAGCATCATCATCATCATCATCATCATCATCATCATCATCATCATCATCAACAACAACAACAACAACAACAACAACAACACTTTTTGGTACTTATTCTATACGATCTGGTGCGGTTTTATAGGGATGACTTTAATTTAGACAAATGTTATTTATGACAGCATTTATAGAGATATTATTCATTATCACTAGTCAACTTTTAGTGTATTCAATATTCGATTCCTCCTTTTGATAAGCTAATATATTGCAGCATAATATGCTTTTTTGTTTATTATTTGATTTTTAAAAATTTTAATAGTAAAGTTTTACTTGTAGCCGCCCATATTCATTTCTTTGAATATGAGAGGTAGGGGAACATGTATGTGTTATTATTCTGTACATACAACGTATATCCTAATCTAAATTGTCATGAGTAAGAGCTATATACTTGTATATGCAGGTAACCTCTGAAAGAACTGATTGTTACATCAATTCTGTTGAGAATTTAATAAGTTGTATATATTTGAATTCTTGCTTTCTCAATTATACAACAAACATTTAAAACGCATATTCATTTTTTGTTTTGCAAAAATACCGATGAAACATTAATTAATAGCTGAAGATTTTATCATAAAATACTCTGGGTTTTTGCTTATTCTTTGAATCTTGCAAATATTGTTATGCGTGGCATTTTTTTAATTAAGATCTTGCACAAGCAGTATGCGTGATATATTTTGATTTAAAATTCAATTATCAAATTATATTATGCGTGGCATGTTTTGTTTTTCAATTTACATATTGAATCTTGCATTTGCATTTCGCCTTGTGTATTTTTATAAGCGCTAACGGTTATTCACCAAAAGACACACTTTATATCATAGCCCTACATCAAAGGACGCTGATGGATACGTAACGTGAGTATAATTCAGAGGTATCCAGAAGTAGGTCAAGATGCTTGCATATCTGACCCCCTGGAACCTTAACCTTGAACCTTGGCCTTGAACCTTGAACCTCTCGACTGTTGCAATAACACAATTACCTCTTGATGCTTCAGATGTCTTGACAGTGGGTCAAGCACATATGGTATGAGCCAGGATTTGCTTCCCATCAGACAACACACTTCGGCATACATTATGTATTGATATATGCATATACATAGAGTAGTGCTATCTTAAACCTTCTTCGTTGCTATCGTTTTTCATCATCCTCGATTTAAGGCTCTGTCTGACACGGTAGGAATTGGCTCGATCTCTTCTTCCGGTAAATTACTTCATTGTATTATTCAAAAGAATTTTACCAAGTTAAATGTTTAAATATAAAAAGCATTGAATGAAATCATTGATTTTTTTCAAGCTGATTCTTTTAAATGACAAAATAGTACAGTAATTGATTATTTTGATTATAAAATACTTTTGAGATATGCGATAAGAATAGGAAAGTGTTGCATTGTAAGTACATTTATCTATTTATTAATTAAAATTATTATTATTTGATGATTAAAACACAATTAATCAATTCAATTTCTTTCTTTCTTTATTGATTTATATATATCTACTTATTTTCAGTAAATCGTGATAATGAATACCTTTATTTGTTTATATTTTGATTTATTGTTCTATTTATTTTTTTCTTTATTTATTTTTATGTATTTTGATTAAATCTTGATGATTACTACCAGCACAGAAGGCATGTATCGTTCACATGAATACATCAGTGATTATAAAAAAAAAACAATTTTAGTAATAGCTTACACAAAGTATTGTAACAGTTTGGGATATGCAGCTTAGTACTATGCATTTTCAGCCAACATTTTATGTTAGCAAACATATAACTTTCCGGAACAAAGGCTTACATAGCAGTTCATTGTTCAATTGTTAAAATTGTTTGATGTCTTGGATATGAATGCAATTTCAAAGAAATATATATCGCTTTCTTGTTCAATTTCATTTACCTTTTTTCTTAATCTTACATATTCTTCTCAGCAACTTTTTGTTTCAATTTTTTCAACTTCCTGTAAGTCACCATATTGTCGACTAGAGGTAGAAGCCACACACGACTGAGAGTAAATCTACATTGATTACCGCACCTCACTCTATCTATACATGTATATGCGACTAAGTATGACTATGATAGCGACGTAATCACCAGTATTCAGGGTATACATTTATTTAAAAAAAAAATAAAAAAAAAATAAAAAAAAAATAAAAAAAAATAAAACATTTCGGCGTTAACCACTAATACAATCAAAGAAGGAAACAAAGGATGTGAAATAGAAAGGTAGAAACAAATAATCAAAAATTGAAACAATAGAAACATCTTTATGTCATAAAATATCCCAAAGAAAATATATTCAGTTAGAATCATGGCCGTTTTGACCTTCCATAATTAGTCGAGGTCGAAGAGGCATGCCTCTGGGGAGAGCATTTCAGGGGAACCCATTATTTATTTTACCATTCTAATACAACTTGATGATAAAAACATTTTTAAAGAAAATGTCATTCCTATTTTAGAGAATACTGGCCCTAGGTACCTGTTAAAGATGCTGTTATAAGTGATAAGTCTTCTAGGCGATAAACCAGATTTTATTTAGATGTATTTATCCTGATTAATCATATTGAAAAATGTACTTCCTTCACATAATGACACAGGTGTATTTAAATATCTATATATTAATCACCATCGTAAATAAAAGTATACCTTACTTCAATTAAAAAATGTTTTCATTGAGGAAAAACAGGTCACCTGGTATTCAATAAATCGAATATACTACGGCAGTATACCTGGCAACTGCCCCACGTAGGTTTCGAACTCGCAACCCAGAGGTGGAGTGCTAACGATAAAGTGTCGGGACACCTTAACCACTCGGCCACCGCGGCCTCAACCTCATTGTTTAAAATGTTAAGATGCATCGTATCATTCGAAAGTTTTCTCATCACTTTATAGTTAATCGGAAGGTACGTGATAAATATGTACCCATACAAGTCGTTTCGTAAATGTAGCCTAAATTGTATCATACCGCACGTCTATAGACACACGCACATGTAATATGTAATATGGCTGTATATTGATGAGTGTTGCGGAGAATATTAAATGATATGAAAACAAGTATAAGAAATTTTTATTTAATTTCAAGTTTGGTAGAATTAACACCATTGAGTTATAAATAGAAAATTCTTTGTCAATGGGTTCAAAGTATAAAACGGTAAATTTGCTATTTCGCGAACCGTTGACGTGGACGCGATAATCGAATTTGTGAAATATTAAGACACGTGTAAATATTATTCGCGAAATAAACAATGTATAACTGTCGTTATGTAGTACCGCCATTAGCCTTCTATGCCACCTCCAGTAATCCAGGTTTTTTTTCCTTGTTATTATCATTTTTTTTTGTAATTATAATCATTAAGAACACATAAGCGTCATAAGACATAATGTGTATTTCATGGAATAACAAAAATATACACCATGCTTGCGTTTGTAATCCTAAATCGCTTTTAATCCGGTTGCACCATACTGTTATTCAATGTTAATCATAGCATAGGCATATATACTGTATAAAAAATCCGATAAGTGCCTTCTGATCGACGTTATTTAGAAAAATGTCTCTAGTCTATTCTTTCGTTTAAAATGAAAATCGCGACTTTTTTTACTTGCGAAATTATAAGCTATACAGTATCGGCTTAACTGGCTGAATCTGAGACTAGAAATGTTTCGAACGTCTTATCAAACGTTAAAGAAAAAAATCCTATTTGCAAAATAAACTGACCTCGCCCACACAACCAAATACATTTGTATATGTTAGTGTATATCCGATGTATGTATTACATAAATAACAAAACTGGAAAAGCTCTGATAAGTAAAGTATATATAAACGCTTTTAATGTTTATATATACACACATATTTACTAATAGGACGGTACCATGCCGTGAATAAAACTATCGCATGATTCATGACTGAATATATCTCATCAGTACTTACACCAACACGAAGTACCTAGCAGTTTTCAATGTGAGCGGAAATGACAAATTAAAGGAAGTGTTTAATTAAGTATTTTCTCAAACTAATGGGGAAGGAGTAACGAGTCGGTATGAATCACATGGACATCTATCCACTTACTCTATAAGCATTTGATTAATATTATGTATATTACCCCACATACTTTACAGACTGAGCCCATAGTTAGGGATTGGAAAGTATTGGAAAGACACCTGGTACAAGTTATGACACTACTCACAATACGAAAGCATCATCGTTTATCATGGCATAATAATGTCGCCATCTTATAAAGTTATCAATCACGACGCACATATGTTAGATCATTGATGACTGGGCGAAGAATGGAATCCAATTCCCCGTGGTTCATATAGAAGTATGAGATTGACCAAAAGTAACTCATTAGACAAGGAATGAAAAAATGTATCTTAATGTGCAATCCTTTTGATAATATGAAGACAAGTTTCTCCAAAGACACGAACAATTAAAAAAAAAAAGACTGAAAATCGATTTCCAATTTATTTGACATATTTTCAATAAAAATGGATCATTTTCTAAAGGAAACATACATCAATAATACATTCTGTGTAATGAATACTTCCTGAACGCAATATGTCATGTATGTTAAATCTATACATGTAATCATCTTTTTTACGGCCGTCTTTCATATGCAACGGGAAGTAATTAATAAAAAAAATAAAATACACACTCGGTAATATTAGAAAGTGATTCGCAGGAAAAAGCAAGTCAATGTTTGTTAATATTGAGATGGATTCAATCGTCCTCAGCGTTACCTCATTGTTTTGTGTTTGTACAGGTAAGAGTGTTAAAGCAATCTTAGGAAGAGATAGCACGAGACTCGAGCTATTCTGGAAATGTGAATTTAACTTTAATAGCTGTAAATATAACTCTATTTTTTTTAAACAATTGTAAAAAAAAAGTTATATCAACTTATCAAACACGCTTATTTCCTCGCGCCCGAGGGGTCTCAATGCGGGAGGAAGCCAGATACTCCGTAGAATATCCACGTGGCCGAATATCACTTCATGTCCGATCGTTTGGAGAGCTGTTGAAATAATCCCGGTATATCAAGCTACATTGTATATAGGGTGTTAGTGTTGATCTCTAGGTTTTATTATTTAAAAAAATCTTTGCAAAACGAGGAAAGGATATTAATTAACTAATTACAAATCAATTAGGAAAAAAGTGGTTTGACTTAGTAAGGTATTGTACAACGTACTATTAACAACTATGGTCATTTATATTGATTAAGTCTGATGTATTGTGGTTTGGTTGGCTGTGGTATGTCTGTGCTTGCATCATTCTAATAGCACGGAACCCATGCCGACCTTTATTGTCACCTTTCTGAAGAACACTGCCAGAGGAACCAAGTAGGCCACTATCCCGGTAAGTGACTTGGACGAATGATTTGAATTGCCCAATCATTCGTCCAAGTCACTACAATACTGTCATTGAACAAGAACCAGGGGGTATTTTAACGTGAGCTACACTCTATCAAAGACAAAAGTTAGGAGATTGTCGAGGGAAACATTAGGAAAACGGACTTTTCTAGAAAGAAAAGATAAGATCTCAGATTTTGTCGTCTCTGACGATCTGAAGAGAAGTCATTGTAGAATTGGTACATTACAGGTGTGGACGTAGAGTTGACAGCCTCTCCTTCTTTTGTTGTGGAGGGAGATTCAATAAACTTGACCTGTTCTGTGGGAGAGGATGATATCATGGAAGCCACATTTTTCAAAGAAAGCACAGCATATCTGGGATATGTACGGCTGGTGGAAGGAGGGTGTGAAGACAATAGAAATGACACTTGTGATAGACAATGTTCCTGCTCTAAAGACGGCAGAAGCTTTACCTGGACGATTTCAAATGTAACCAGATCACTGGATAGTAGAGGGTTCTTTTGTGGGGTGAAATCCCCAAATGCTACATTCAGCAGTCAAAAGAAGATCAAAGTGATTTGTAAGTATACTTTAAGATCAAATTCGTAATTTATTAAATATTTTTGTAATGACTGGGTATTCCCGTTTAAGAAATGGAAACACTTTTTTTTCTAATTTTCCGAGAGAAACAACCATGTTTTTGCCGTGTGGTACAAATCATACCCACTCTTGACATAGTTATGGTAGTCCGTAAGGTATTAAAATCATATATGTAATTCGCAAAATCACACAACAGTATACAAAATGTCTCATATACATAATATAACATTATCCTTCTTGGCTTCAAGCTAATTTATCATGCTAGTATCTATTAACAATAATTATATATATTCCGTAGAATTGTCAGAGTTTGCTGTAAAAACAGCATATTTTGAAACTGATAACAGTCAAACATAAAAATGATTCAAGTTACATAGAATGTGGTTCATATCCGACATGATTTCAAAGTAATCTGTAAGCATTCCATAGCAATTATATCATAACCACAATGTACCAAGTCAAGGAAAAGACGATAATTTAAATCTGACAGTAATAAAGCTAATATTAAGCTATGACCAGCAACCTCACTTCGTTTTCTTTAAATGAATTTGCGTGAATTAATCCAATGGTATATTAAACAAACAAAAAATAAAATAATGATAATAATTATAGCTGTGATTATTATACATTTAATTTCATATTATGACATTTTGTATTGATAGATAACAATAGACATCAGTCGTTTATTTGTAATTGATAATAACCGTTCCTTAATTACGGACAGGCTTTTGTCGCGTAGTGATGTGGCTCACTTAATTAAGTAGTAGAGTTTGGGGAATTGTTTATTCAAGGAATATGTTCATTGATTCTATGAGATTATAATATAACGTGTTTTTTTAAAGCAATGTTTGTCCCTGTCAAACAAATATTACCTCATTTTTTTAAAAATTCATTCTAAGGGATTTAGAAAGCGTTTTAATTATGTTAGTAAATCATAAAATATGCATACGAGCATTGCTTAGATCATACCTCTGTTAGAGTCATAGGATCTAAAATATTCTTTGTTTCTTTGTCACTGAAATATTCATATTTTAGGACATGTTGATGATTGTTTTCCGCCAACTCATTTATGTCGTTCCGATGCTAATTACCTACCTATTTTCAACAAAATCGCATTTCACTGTTTTTATATCATTTAATTTTATCAATCAAAATAGACATGTGAAGTGAAATGCCTCAATACAATATATTTTTGACCTGAAACAGCAATATTTTGATCAAAAGGATTTAGTATTAAACTTTGTGGTGAAAGCTGACAGTGCAATTAAAATGCTTTCAACTGAGATTTAAAACACACACACACACACACACACACACACATATACGAAATTGCAGTATTGGGAAACGTTTCTGAGATATCCCCCTATTCTTACAATATGTTCTGTCATCGTTTCTTGGGAAGTCCCTACAATTTATTTTGTGCTTTGCTTGGGACATGGGGCCGCGGTGCCCGAGTGGTTAAGGTGTCTCGACACTTTATTACTAGCCCTCCACCTCTGGGTTGTGAGTTCGAAACCTACGTGGGGCAGTTGCCAGGTACTGACTGTAGGCCGGTTTTTTCTCCGGGTACTCCGGCTTCCCTCCACCTCCAAAACCTGGCACGTCTTTAAATGACCCTGGCTGTTAAAAGGACGTTAAACAAAAACAAACCAAACAAACCAATGCTTGGGACAAATACAAGGATCCGCAATTTGCATTTCAAGTTCAAATGAGAATCGATGTCAAATAAAGTCAAACCAATCCAATACTCACACTTCATGCTATAATCACTAGTGGTCTTAGCGGCGTTGGTATCAGATGTAATGCTGATATATAACTAAAACCATTACATCGCACTTTGCAGATCCACCTACAGGGACTCTAAGGATGTATCCATCTAGTGCGCTGATCATCACACGGAAAGGTAAAAAAGAACGAATTGAGTGTCGCATAAGGGGAGGCAACCCTCCGCCGTCACTGACCTGGCAGTGTAAAGGATCACCAGTCAGGGGATATACTTTCCCCAATCTCAATGAGGTAGTATCCATAATAAAAGTCTTAATAGACGAATCCTACCACCGACAACAGTGTGTGTGTACTGCCAGACACCAGGCTAGTCCAAATGGTGTGTACGGCACAAAGGTTGTGGCATTTAGTGTGATCTGTAAGTATGGAATACTTTCCAAAATATGATTGTGTGGTAATGAATGTACATTGTATAACTTTATGTTTTATAGACATTTCACTTAAACAATACAGTACAGTTATATATTTAAAAATCTTCATTTACCAAGCAATAGATGAAATGAATAACTTGATGTTGATGGAACTTATGCATGCCTTTTCCTGGCAAACACAGGCACGTGGTTTGCAGAAAGTTATTTACAAATATCTATCGGCGACCTTGGTCTTATTCTAAACTCAAGTTCTTGAGAAGTCAAAAACAGCTGTGATTGTAAATATGATATGATATTTAGTTTTTTTTATGCTGACAGATTAAATATACTGAAACGAAAAAGAAACGCAACATGGAAAATTGTGATTAATTTTGTATTAAATATACATATCTGTATAAAAATCGCGGAAATAAACATGCACCCTGCCTAACACCCATACCAATCTTCAAAATCACCCAAGTGTGACTAGAGACCTATGCACTTCCGGCGCGGTAAAAACATCAAAAACCGTGCCTGTACAAACATATGCGTTCTTTTTTCATTCAAACCAGTATCAATTCATCACTAACATTGAGCCACATCATCGCCAATACTTTTGCAAACAATAATTCCTTTTACAATTATGCCACGGTTATCAAAGGTTGATAGAGGACGTGCTATAGCGATGCTTCTGGCAGGGAACACGCAACTTCACGTCGCTCGACAATTCAGAGTTCACAAATCGACTATTAGTCGATTAGTTTCACGTCTTAACGCAACAGGAAGAGTCGATGACCAGCCGAGATCAGGACGTCCACGCGTAACGTCGCGACGTCAAGACCGGGTTCTTAGGTTGGCACACCTGCGTAACAGGAGATTAACGGCCGCTGAAACGGCAAGGAATACGATTGGTAATCATAACCGTCGAATTCATCCCCAAACAGTGATCAACAGACTGCGTGAGGCTAATTTGCGTGCAAGGCGACAGTACGTTGGTTTACCACTAACACCGCAACGTCGAGCACGTCGTATGCAATGGGCAACGGCACATATGCCCAGACGTTTTCCTATGAGACGTTGGAGGTCTATGCTCTTCACCGATGAATCTCGATTCACGTTATTTCGAGCAGATGGCCGTCAACGTGTGTACCGGCGTCGAGGCGAACGTTTTGCTGACGCCTGTGTTTTGGAACACGACCGATTTGGGGGTGGATCAGTTATGGTTTGGGCGGGAATCTCCCATGGTTTGAAGACGCCTTTGGTGATAGTCAATGGGAATTTAACGGCCGTACGCTATCGGGATGAGATCCTTAGGCCCCATGTTGTGCCGTTTGTTAGGCAGCATCATCTAACCTTTCAGCAAGATAACGCGAGACCACACTTTGCAAGAGTCTGTAGAGACTTTCTTGCGACACAGAACATTGTTCCTATAGATTGGCCTCCATATAGCCCCGACCTGTCCCCAATCGAGCATTTGTGGGATGAATTAGACAGAAGAATTCGAAATCGCCGTAACCCCCCCAAATACCCTCCCTCAGTTAGCAAATGCACTCGTCCAAGAATGGAATAACATTCCAATACGGAAAGTCAATGCCCTGATGAACTCAATGCAACAAAGAATTAGAGATGTGATAACTGTTCGAGGAGGACACACACGATATTAGGGCACGGTTTCAAAACTGCTGCCATTTCAACTTGGATTCACGTAGGGTACTACCAATCATGACCTTCTAGCAAAGTGACCTGTTCTTAAAAATCTCTAAACATTTAAAGGATGTTACATCCATATTCAATATTAACTATTACATATGAAATTTAAACATAATGCTCACAAGTATTATTTTATTAAACCTACAATTTGAAGTTGCGTTTCTTTTTCGTTTCAGTATATGATCATTATATGGTAAAATAATCCCGTAAACAGGTTAATATTCAATGTGAAATCAACCGAGTACTCAGGGTAAATAAAATGTTCAAGCATCCGACATAAAGTCGAAATGAAAATAAATGGTGCACTTCTATTTCAGACCAACCATCACAAAACTTGACTTTGTCGCCATTTGGCAATTACAGCATTCATGATAATACAACAGTGACACTAGAGTGTCAAGTAAGGGGAGGTAATCCTCTTGCTACATTATCCTGGGAGTGTAGAGGGTCGCTAGCGACTGGACAGAATCGGACAGAAGCCGACAAAGCTTGGTCCATACTAGAATTCACAATAGACAAATCGTACCACGGACAACAGTGTGTGTGTACCGCCACACACCCGACCAGTCCTAATGGAGTGTACGGTACAGAGTCTGTGGAGTTTAATGTGATTTGTAAGTATGGAATATTTTACTGAACTAAGAATTGAATGAACCTTCATTCAAAATTGGTCTGTATTTTTGTGATATTGTTTTATTGTTTCAATTTACTCATTTGATTTACCAGGAATTGGTGCTAACGATTATATTTAATACCAATCATATACCTTTCATAATCAAAACAACAACAACAACAACAACAACAGCAGCAGCAGCAGCAACAACAACAACAACAACAAATAAATGAATAAAACCCCGATTAGATACGATTTAAAGCACTTTAATGGGGAAAATGCTACTTCAGCGCTAAATCCTATTTACAATATGTAGCATCTTTATTTTGCATATCCATATGCATTGATGTTGACAATTTCACGGGGTAATCAAACCATCAAATATGGTAAAATCGTAACGCTTGATTTTCGGGTGTCGGGAGGTAAACCCATTGGCCACATTAGCCTTGTGATGTGAAGGGTTACCAGTACACACAGATAATTAGATCAATCATAAATAATCGTGGTCCGTACACGCAATCACAATCGAAGATCGCTCTCCATAGTATATGTTCGTTGCCAACTGCGGGCTTACTACCGTATACGCAGTCAAAATGAGGTACAATCCTTATATTTATATCAAGCATATGGTTTAAATACAGTGCGACGAAAATAATATTCAGGGTGTGCTGCGAAGTTGCTAACTACAACAGACGTGGTTGCTAAGATAGTTCCAATGAAGCTATGTAAAGACACAAGCAATTGTAACAAAATTAAAATAAACAACTGAACATTTCTGTTTAATATCTTTTACGGTTTTAATCAACCCACGATTTCGGTCTCAGCACAGCGTGTATTGATACAGATTTAGCAGTGACGTTATTAAATGTTCTCTCAGAACTGTACGCTTTAGGCATATGTTGTTAGCTTACCTTGTGGAGAAGTTATATATGACCCCATTTCCGCAATATTAAGTTTAGTTTTTGACGAAATACTCACTTGACGCTAGCTTTTTGTGCAGAGATCATCGGGTAACAGGAGCGAACGCTAAAACTGTGTTTATCAATACTTTCAAAATGGTGCCTTCTAGTTGACGTTCCGGTTATCATCCTCCACCTCTGGGTTGCGAGTTCGAAAACTATGTGGGGCAGTTGCCAGGTACTGACTCAGGCTTTCCTCCATCTCCAAAACATGGCACGTCCTTAAATGACCCTGGCTGTTAAAAGGACGTTAAACAAAAACAAACCAAACAAACCAATGCTTGGGACAAATACAAGGATCCGCCATTTGCATTTCAAGTTCAAATGAGAATCGATGTCAAATAAAGTCAAACCAATCCAATACTCACACTTCATGCTATAATCACTAGTGGTCTTAGCGGCGTTGGTATCAGATATAATGCTGATATATAACTAAAACCATTGCATTGCACTTTGCAGATCCACCTACAGGGACTCTATGGATATTTCCATCTAGTGCGCTGATCATCACACGAAAAGGTAAAAAAGAACGAATTGAGTGTCGCATAAGGGGAGGCAACCCTCCGCCGTCACTGACTTGGCAGTGTAAAGGATCACCAGTCAGTGGATATAGTTTCCCCAATCTCAATGAGGTAGTATCCATAATAAAAGTCTTAATAGATGAATCCTACGACCGACGGCAGTGTGTTTGTACTGCCAGACACCAGGCTAGTCCAAATGGTGTGTTCGGCACAAAGGCTGTGGCGTTTAGTGTGATCTGTAAGTATATGGAATACTTTCTTAAATATGATTGGGTGGTAATAAATGCATAACTTCATTTTTACAGACATTTCACTTAAAACAATACAGTACAGTCTTATATATATGATTTGATATTCATCATGCAATAAATGAAATAAATAGTTTGATGTTGCTGGAAAATTACGCATGACTTTCCTAGCAAACAAAGACGTGATTTGCAGAAAGATATTCACAAATATCCATCGGCGATTGCATATTGAGATCTTTTTGTTAACCCATGTCTCATTCTATCAAGTCGTTTGTTAACCCATGTCTCATTGAATCATGTCATTTGATTTATTAATTTCAGACATCAAAATCATCAGATTCGACCCTTCATTAGTTTATATCCGTGAGGGTGGGAGTTTCTCAAGGACGTGTTCTGCTGAAGGTAATCCTACGCCAACTACATACTGGAGTCATGATGGAAAATCGTTATCGACGGAGATCATACAGCTCCCAAGTATAGACAGACACGACGCGGGGAACTACACATGTATTGCTACGGCTACACACGACAATGTGTCACTGAGGTCTTCTAAAAGCGCTCAACATTATCGTTCAGTGTGAGTAAAGAAATATTATCTGATCAGTAGATACGCGGTGCGTCGATATGAACCCTTTTTCTACAATTGTCTTAGTTAGCCTAATATCAATTGTTATACTTCCTTTTTAAAAAAAAAAGATAAAGGTCATTTATCATCATTATCAGCAAACACGTAGCCTGGTATTAACAATCCTGTCTTTCCGTCTGCATGAAAAAAACAAATTCCCAGTTGATCACTAAAATATCCATTGACCAATTAGCATAAAGGTAATATTTTGTATTTTATACGGATGACCAATATATGAACACAAGCTGACTTGTGACAGTTCTTCTAACATACTAGAATTACCTTTATATTAAACTGTGTTTTATTTGTCAATTTCCATGGACATATGTACATATAACATATAAAGGATACAAAAAGGATCAGAAAGCAAGTTTCAAGACACTTATATGAATCTAACACCCATATGTATAGGTTGATGCTACATAACATTATAGACATGATAAAACACATTATCATATAATAATGACTATAAACTCTAATGTGAAAACATCAGTTGCAATTTGATGAAATAATTAGAAACATTGTAGCTAATAAAAAAGTTTAAAAAACATGCAAATTGGATATGCTGCTTCCATCTGGATGCATACATATATTTAATATGGTATTAAGCTAAAGTAATAGACGTGCAAAATATTTAATGCTACGTTAGCATAGAAAATCTGTAGAATTACCTTTATCTTTTAGACGGACCTGATGTTTATCTTGCTATTGCTAACGCTACAGAAAATACAGACTTTCGACTGAATTGCACTGCTAACGGAATACCTACTAACTACACGTACAGATGGATACAGATGATCGGGTCAACTGTCATCAGAGACACATTTGACCAAGTGACAAATTTAGGGTATATGAGTACGCTGACTATTCCAAGAGTGAGCTTCCAGGACATGGGGATGTATATATGTGAGGTGGAGAATGGGATCCCTGGAAGAGATGGACAGATTGTACAGAGAGGAAAAGGATTCATGATGGTGACAGGTTGGTTTTTAATTAATTACTCTATTTGTCAATATGGTTTTTACTTGTTGATAGATAGATATATAACAGTTCCATTTTTTCTTTTCTTTTTTCTCTTTTGTTTTCAAAAATGAATAAACTGTCATGTCATGATATCATGATAACTTCCATCATAATTTTATTTTAACTGTAATATGCTTTTATTTGGCTTTTTAGTTTTGTTTCTCCGTTTAAGTATTGGCAGTTTTATCTAAATATGTATAAATACTTTGAATACCACTTTTTGACTTACAGGTAGTCCTCAAGTAATAAGTGCTCAACAGATCTATGTCACCCATACAGGTGTCTCCGTAGATATTAATATCACCTTCATGGGCTTTCCCGAGCCAATTACCACCCTCATCTTACGGAAAGACCTCTCTCTACCACCCCAAGATTATCCTACCGTATCCGTGTCACCCGTCCAAGTGTCAGTGTTATTCTATAACAAGGACGTAAGCGTTGACGGTTACATGGCACAGATACACTTCAGCAAGATCGAGACAAAACAGAAAGGACAATATCAGCTGTATATAAGGAATGTACTGGATTCCTACTACTACAACTTCTCAATTGTTATACCAGGTTTGTACAAATTTGTTGTGTAGTTTTTGTATCCAGTGGGCATACCCCAACAACTAGGGAATACTTCACTTCTATCTTTTGAATGTTATAATGAACTAATTTTCAATATATACTGTATATCTTGCCCCCCCCCCATAAACATATTTGCACATATACATGTACACAGACACATCTGTGCTAACATGCGTATAGCGACAGTTTGCTCAATGAGTCACCGATAATCTAGGAGTGAAGATAAATGTCACCCTCAACAAACCTTCCTTCAATGTTGAGGTTATGACGTTTTAATTTATATGAATCTAGGGAAAACGAATTAATGCTGATCTCATTGTTAACATATGAACTGAAAAGTACTCATGTACCCACCGAATGTAGTTATGTAGTTTAAAAATTGTCGGCAAGAAATGTTGAATATTTATCCTAAATGGTTATATTAAGCGATAACAATAGCGGTCGAGAGGAAATAAGCATACGAAAAAAACTTTGTTCTTTCAGAAATCCTTGGCAGTCATGACACATACAAAGATTATAAGACTCTTTCATATGTGTATATGTAGGATAGGGACATTCCACCCGAGGGGTCACAAAATGTGGTGAAACCCGAGGCTTGCCGAGGGTTTTACCACATTTTGTAATCCCGAGGGTGGAATATCCCTATCCTACATACACACATAATGAAAGAGTCTTTTTCTCTCATATCATTACCGAATTTCTGGCGAAAATGTCCCTCAGCCATCCATTTTCTTCAATTTTTTAATTTCTTTATTTGACGTTTTTACTAAATATACTTGTGATATTCTGAAAGATCATACCCTATTTTTGGCAAACAGTGTTTACACACAAATTTCATTCATTTTGTGGTTAAGTGATGAACGAATGAACAATTCGCCGATAAAAATTACCGTAACTTGACCGACTTTTACGTGGCCGTGATCAAATTGTCAACATCCGAGAAAAAGAAGTTCTATCAACAATACTGAAAGCCAACGCTGAAATGAGTTTCCCAACTTCACATATAATTTGATTTGCACCTCGACATATTTAATCATTTCACAGAACACACTGTACTTTTAAATGTCAAGTCAATTTTTTTTTTATAAAATACTACGTCACTGCATGACGTCACGACTGTCATTGGAATTCCATTCATAGTTCAATGAGAGTGATGTCGATCTCGATCGCCATGACGCGGCGATGTTTCGTGGCTGGTAATTTTAAATTCACTGTGATTTTGGCAACTTCGTGTGTGAACCAGCGAACAGTGACTCTATACGAGTATTCGATCTTTTCTGTGACATAGGATTATATGTGTTTAACCGGTTGTCTTGATGGAATGACGAAGGTAGGTCAGTCGATAGGCTAACGATGATCATATTGAAAGGCTAGGATGGCAGTTAGTTTTCATGGTTACTCTACACAAATATAGACTCTGAGTTACAATTGAAATAAATATTTTTTATATGAACATCGAGGGGTGTCATTTTTACCGAATGTTCGTTCATTTAAGAGCCAATTCCCAACTTCCAAATACACAGGTTACTGAGTAGGCCTAACAGTTACTGACAGTACCGTAGAGTAAACAAATTCCAGGGCCCCCTGCTGACGCAAACGGAACCATTTCATAGGTTGTGACGTTTGACATTTTCTTGTTTATATTTTTTTATGTATGGCTTTTATTTTACTTCCTGTCATTGCCAGGTGATTGTGTGTGTTTACATGTTTTTAATGACAAATGACAAATCTGTCGGGTAGGCAAGTCTGTATTGTACTGTAACTGTTACAACAGGCCTGTAACGTTAGGCGTACTGTAGTCTAACTGTTTGTTACAGTAACGGAGTTATATGTTCGCTCAGATGAAATGTCTAATCGTTTAACCGTGTAGCCGTATTGATTTACTGCTGATATGATATATATTTATCTAAGAATGTATGTATTTTTATAGTTAAGTCCAACGTTTCAAAACCGACACCGACGATAAGGACTGTCGGATGTGAACACAAGCAGACGACGTTGTGAGAGTTGTCCCCCTTGAACGCAGATTAATCCGCGCGCGTGAAATGCTATGTAAGATAGATTTATCTTACATAGCTATCTTACATGGGCAAACTCTATCCAACATGGCGAGATATGAGAGAAATAGGAATCGTCCTAATATCAATAGCAGCCGTGATTATCGTATCCGTCCTGTTGAGTGGAGCTATGCTGACACGCAGTAAGTACTTTATTTTACCTGCATCTCCACCATATGAATACGTTATGAAATTGAACTATGTGTGTTCTATCGTGTGTATTAGGCAAGCGTGTTATATCGTCGTATCTTAGATATATGTGTGGTATCGCCAAATCTAGGGTTTTTGTGTTATATCGTTGTGGCTAAAGTATGTGTGTTATATCGTCTTGTCTAAGGTATGTGTATTATATCGTCGTGTCTAAGGTATGTTTGTTTTATCGTTGTGGCTAAAGTATGTGTGTTATATTGTCTTCTCTAAGGTATGTGTGTTATATCGTCGTGTTTAAGGTATGTGTGTTATATCGTCTTGTCTAAGGTATGTGTGTTGTATCGTCGTGTCTAAGGTATGTGTGTTATATCGTCGTGTCTAAGGTAAGTGTGTTATATCGTCGTGTTTAAGGTATGTTTGTTTTATCGTCGTGGCTAAGGTATGTGTGTTATATCGTCGTGTTTAAGGTATGTACGTTATATCGTCATGTCTAAGGTATGTGTTATATCGTCGTGTCTAATGTATGTGTGTTGTATCGCCGTGTCTAAGGTATGTGTGTTATATCGTCGTGTCTAAGGTATGTGTGTTATATCGTCGTGTCTAAGGTATGTGTGTTATATCGTCGTGTCTAAGGTATGTTTGTTTTATCGTCGTGTTTAAGGTATGTTTGTTATATCGTCGTGTCTAAGGTATGTGTGTTATATCGTTGTGGCTAAAGTATGTGTGTTATATCGTCTTGTCTAAGGTATGTGTGTTATATCGTCGTGTTTAAGGTATGTGCGTTATATCGTCATGTCTAAGGTATGTGTTATATCGTCGTGTCTAAGGTATGTGTGTTATATCGTCGTGTCTAAGGTAAGTGTGTTATATCGTCGTGTTTAAGGTATGTTTGTTATATCGTCGTGTCTAAGGCATGTGTGCTATATCGTCGTGTCTAAGGTATATGTGTTATATCGTCGTGTCAAAGGTATGTGTGTTATATCGTCGTGTCTAAGGTATGTGTGTTATATCGTCGTGTCTGAGGTATGTGTGTTATATCGTCGTGTCTGAGGTATGTGTGTTATATCGTCGTGTCTAAGGTATGTGTGTTATATCGTCGTGTCTAAGGTATGTGTGTTATATCGTCGTGTCTAACGTATGTGTGTTATATCGTCGTGTCTAAGGTATATGTGATATATCGTCGTGTCTAAGGTATGCGTGTTATATCGTCGTGTCTAAGGTATGTGTTATATCGTCGTGTCTAAGGTATGTTTGTTATATCGTCATGTCTAAGGTATGTATTTATATTGTCGTGTCTAAGGTATGTATTTTATATCGTCGTGTCTAAGGTATGTTTGTTATATCGTCATGTCTAACGTATGTGTTATATTGTCGTGTCTAAGGTATGTGTGTGATATCGTCGTGTCTAAGGTATGCGTGTTACATCGTCGTGTCTGAGGTATGTGTTATATCGTCGTGTCTAAGGTATGTATTTTATATCGTCGTGTCTAAGGTATGCGTGTTACATCGTCGTGTCTGAGGTATGTTATATCGTCGTGTCTAAGGCATGTGTGTTATATCGTCGTGTCTAAGGTATGTGTGCTATATCGTTGTGTCTAAGGTATGCGTGTTACATCGTCGTGTCTGAGGTATGCGTGTTATATCGTCGTGTCTAAGGTATATGTGTTATATCGTCGTGTCTAAGGTATGTGTGTTATATCGTCGTGTCTAAGGTATATTTGTTTTATCGTCCTGTCTTAAGTATGTGTATCGTTTCATCCTGTCTAATGTATTTGTGTCGTATCTGATGTAAAGATGTAATATTATAATAGCATTGTACATATGCATATGTTTGTCGTAGTATCGACTTAATTGTTTCGTTGTTAGTGAACGCTTCCGCAAATACACAAATAAATCTATGGCATGGCTTATATGAATACAATATCAGTATAGCGTATTTAATTTTTCAATCTTTTCTATACACGGACTTTTTTTCTCTCTTTTTTTTACATCTAGGATCTGGTCGATTGTCCAGCAGACGGTAAGTGTATGGGGGGGGGGGGGGGGGGGGGGGTATTTTATGCGAGTTTGTGAGGTTTGTATTCATTTAGATAGATATGCTTATGCTGTCGATTTCTGTATCTTGATATGATGCTATGTTCTGTGATCAAATTTGTTGCGCCATGCGTATTTAAAATTATAGTCAAGAATTGCAGGACTATATACCCATGTCTTCGTCTTCTGAATCACAAACGTACTTATTTGTCTTCATAACACATTCTGACAAAAAGTGTAATTGTTTAGAATATCTCTTTTATTGTTCGCATTCCTGAGATTAATTTAAATCATATTTTACCTTCCTGGTTGGGTAAACTTTCATTATTTGATTTTCTGTAATTGTCGTCGTATCTCCGTTTTAGTAGCTCGAAACGGTTAATACATCTATATCAAATAATTAGAATGAACCCTCAATACCTAAAAGTGTGATTCTTTATTTGCTGGCCTATAATTACAGTAGTTGTCAGTGCTGACTTGACGCATTGATCATATGATAATACCCTTGTTTTTCCAATATATCCAGATGCTTTATATATATATAAATATTTTTCAATGATTATATGCTATATATTTTAATTTCTACTCAAGTTGGACTCGATGAAACTACCAAACTTAATCTGTTTCATTTGCTTATGAATTTGACCAGATTAACACTGATCAGTGCGTATGAATACATGGTTAAAATCCTTCCGCGGAACGATTTCACTTTTTCTACACTGTTGTTATAAACATGGATTAATTATCAAATTATCAAATTTATAATGTATTCTCTCATATCTCGCCATGTTGGATAGAGTTTGCCCATGTAAGATAGCTATGTAAGATAAATCTATCTTACATAGCATTTCACGCGCGCGGAGTAATCTGCGTTCAAGGGGGACAACTCTTACAACGTCGTGTGCTTGTGTTTACATCTGACAGTCCTTAGATTTATAATATCGTCGGTGTCGGTTTTGAAACGTTGGATTTAACTAAAAAGAATTAAAAATACACACATTCTGAGATAAATATATATCATATCAGCAATAAACCAATAGGGCTACACGGTCAAACGATTAGACAATTCATCTGAGCGAAAATATAACTCCGTTACTGTAGACTAGGCCTACAGGCCTGTTGTAACCGGCCTACCCTACAGGTTTGTCATTTGCCATTAAAAACATGCAAACACACACAATCACCTTACAATGATAGGAAGTTGAATAAAAGCCACAAATAAAAAAAAGCTTATAACAAAGAAAATGTCAAAAATCACAACCGAAGAAATGGTTCCGTTTGCGTCAGCACAGGGGCCTGGAATTTCTTCACTCTAGGCGTACTCGGTAAGCTGTGTATTTGGAAATTGGGTATTGACTTTAAATGAACGAACATTCGGTAAAAATGACACCCCTCGATGTTCATATCAAGAAATATTTATTTTAATTGTAACACAGAGTCTATATTTGTGTAGAGTAACCAGGAAAACTAACAGTCATCCTAGCCTTTCAATATGATCATCGTTATCGACGGACCTACTTTCGTCATTCTATCAAGAAATCCGGTTAATCACATATAATCATATGTCAAAGAAAAGATCGAATACTCGTATCGAGTCACTGTTCGCTGGTTCACACATGAAGTTGCCAAATTCACCGTGAATTTAAAATTACCACCCACGAAGCATCGCCGTGTCATGGCGATTGAGATCGACATCACTCTCAAAAGCCTTGAACTATGAATGGAATTCCAATGACAGTCGTGACGCCATGCAGTGACGTAGTATTTTATAAAAAATGTGACTTGGCAATAAAAAGTACAGTTTGTTCCGTGAAACGATCAAATATGTCGAGGTGCAAATCAAATCATATGTAAAACTGGATAACTCATTTCAGCGTTGGAATTTTCAAAGTATTGTTGATAGAACTTCATTTTCTCGGATGTTGACAATTTGATCACGGCCACGTCAAAAGTCGATCAAGTTACGGCAATTTTTATCGGCGAATTGTTCATTCGTTCATCACTTAACCACAAAAGGAATGAAATTTGTGTGCAAACTAGTTTGCCAAAATTGTGTATGATCTTTCAGGATATCATAAGCATTTTTAGTATAAACGTCAAATAAAAAAAAAATGAAGAAAATGAAGAAAATGGATGGCTGAGGGACACTTTCGCCAGAAATTTGGTAGTGATATGAGAGAAAAAGACTCTTTCATTATGTATGTATGTAGGATAGGGATATTCCACCCTCGGGAACACAAAATGTGGTAAAACCCTCGGCAAGCCTCGGGTTTCACCACATTTTGTGACCCCTCGGGTGGAATATCCCTATCCTACATATACACATATGAAAGAGTCTTATATTCTTGTATTTAATTAAAGATTACATATGCTAGATACTTCTATTTTGACAAAATAATGCTGTTTTTAATCCTAAAAGTGCGGACTATTTTACTCGACCGACTAGACATGCACAAACCGGAACTTGTCGGGCTTTTCCGCATTTGGACTTGCACAAGCTTCGAGACATTAATATCTAGACCGACTTTTTTATTTGAAAAAAAAAACACCAATTGAAATATAAGGATTGAATCTTGATTTGGTCGATTTCATGTGGTCATGAATTGAGTTGCTCTTGAGACAAATTCAACATGAACTGCTTCGCAGTTCATTAAATTTGTCTCAAGAGCAACTCAATTCATGACCCCATGAAAACGACCAAATCAAGATTCAATCCTTAAATGAATAATAGTAACACCATGTATCCGCATCCGTGCTTGATTAGTGAAAATCTTACTTCTATGTCTTTTTTATTTCCCTTTTTAAAATTTAGAATAATTTAGTTTGTATCTTCCATAATTTAAATGAGTTTTGAGTATTTTGAAATGAGAATTTGATCATCTTTGTATTATATATATACAATGTATAAATGAACACAATATAGCATTGATATACATTCCAAACCAATTTCTATTTCATGGGTTTGTTAATGGAAAGGACTGCAACACAATCAGCGAGACAGCAACAATCACCCGTAGGCGAATCACCCACAGAAACCAACGGTAAATCAGTATTTCTAAATGCCCAACCCAGTGTTTATCACCGGGTACATCAGTTTCCGCCCACAATATGACCCCTCACTCACTTCTATCCGGTTAAACAAGCACTATTGATATAAGTTGATATATTGATATGGCCGATTCATGAGGGAAAGCCCGAAATTCAGTATTTCAAATATCAAAATCTTTAAAATTTTCTGACATGTCAAAAATGCAGGAACATTCTTTCAGACATTATATTTTTTTTTTCAGTCCATCATGGGGAGTAAGTATATACGCATTTTTCATTACATTTAATAAATTACATATATGCTTAGTTTAATCCTAATTATTAATGACAGGCAAAAACGTGGCAAGTATGATCATCGTAATAATAAACGTTTTCTATATTGTGTATCAACATATCTGCATATTTATAGTATATTATATGTGGAGGCGGAAGTGATATTAGAATATTGTTAAATATGGATGTATTTGAAAATAGCATTCCATGATATTATCATACAGATGTCTGTAGCATCATTGCAAACTGCATGATTACTTTAAACTATAAAAATATGACTTTAGCCAAAAAAGTATTTTTTTCAAATTTTATTATAATGATGTGAATTTATATTAATACATTATGTTCCAAAGTTACTATGTATGTATACCGATATATCAGAACAATAAATCTGTCTTCAACGGTTTATATATTGAAGTGAAGTTATACCACATCAGAGCAGAAGCATTAATCGTCAATTAAATCAAACTCTGTCCTAAATGCATCTACTTTTAAATTATTTGAATACAGACAACATTATGAAGAAATAGGTAGGGACGAAGTTGGAGTTCAAGCAGTGCATAACATCGTATCAGGTACGTAACAGGCATATATATGTGTGTGTGAGGGTGTGTGTGTGTGTGTGTTTAGGCTAGGTACATTTGTATGTCACAATACCGGGAAAATACATACATGTGAAGGAAGTGCATGACACTATGAATGAAAATGATTGATGTCTCAGGTTATGCATTGATATTTAATTTACATGCATAAGTGCAATAGTATTTTGAAAAAAAAAATAGTAATAAAAAAAAATTAAAAAAGAAGAGGAGGAAAACAACAACAATAGCAAGTGCACAGGATTTGTCTTGAGCCCTTTGGGCTGTTTCAGCTCATAAATACCATATAAAAACAGTATTAAATTCTACACCTGATACTATATTGTTGGTCAACGGTAAAGGTTTAACCCCAAAGGTCTAAGATTGAACTCTTTCAAAACGCTCTTGGTTTAAACAGTATTTTATTATCAATGGTATATACAAAACATGGGTCAATATATACAATAATTGGAAGTTAGGGATTTGGCAACAAGAGTATGCTCTTATTTAAATCCATCTCCCTATAAGATTATTTGCAATTATGATATACAATATCTAATTATTGTTTTAATAGAAGATACAATATATATTAAGATCATTTAACAAGACCGACTATGGTTTTACTGATAATATCAATACATTGATGGAGCAGAAAAACATCAAGTGGGGAGAGAGAGAGAGAGAGAGAGAGAGAGAGAGAGAGAGAGAGAGAGAGAGAGAGAGAGAGAGAGAGAGAGAGAGAGAGAGAGAGAGAGAGAGAGAGATGAGATATGAGATTTGATGTGAAACCCAATTATTGTATTAAAATCTACCTGTTCTGATAATGTAGTTTTGAACTTGATAAAATATTAATTTATTTTCCTCATCTGTCAAGTTTGGGTTGTAGTAATGTCATGATGCTAAAATTTGTACCCAACCTTGATATTGTTTCTGCCCTAACAGTATCATATTTTCTGAATTCATAAATATAATGAAAGATGGTCTCTTCATTACCACAGGAACATCTACTGGTCTCTGAAACATGATTATTAAATAAATGATGGTTTAACGAGCTACACCCGAGTCGAAGTCTTGTGTGAAGTACCTGGGCACGCCTTTGGCTGCAATAATAATAAATGTTGGGACTACATGTATTTGATTTATTTCTATTAAGATAGAAGAGAAAGTAAGACCTAATCGGATTGTTTCTAATGTGATCTGGCATCAAGTTCCACTCACGGATGGCTGTTGGAAAGAAGGATGACATATAGATATTAGTTCTGCTGTGTGGGGGATGCATATCCAAATTTGATCTTAAATTTGTAACCTTGGGTTTGACCAGTCGCTTGGGGTAGGAGGTTTTGCAGATATGAAGGCGAAAGTCCATGGACAATATTGTACATATTCTGCATTCTATGTTTGTATCGTCTGCATGACAGAGAATCCCATTTTGTTTCGTTTGCTAAACACTGTGATGATGCTGACTTTGTTGCACCTGTCACGATACGAGCAGCTTCAGTTTGTACCTTTTCCAAATCTAAAGTCTGCTGGTGGTTACAGTTCCCCCCATACAATATCGGCATATTCCAATATTGGTCTAATATAAGAAAAATACATAGTTTCAAGGGATGTACGATATAATTGAAATTTCAGTGCTCTAAGAATATCTATTCTTTTCCATGCTTTTGCAAGCATGTTATCTATATGTAACTGCCAAGAGCAGTTCTCTTCGACAGTTAGACCAAGGTGAACATGACTTTTGACTTGTTGTATATGGGTGTTGTTCATAAATAGGGGAGGGTGGTTTGTTTGGTCACGTTTTCTAGATAGAATCATACTCTCAGTTTTATTTGGGTTGAAATTTACTAACCATTGCCCCGCCCAGGTACTTATAGTAGCAAGATCAGAATTTAATATTTCTGCTGTATGAACTGGATTTTCAACTATAATGTAAAGGGATGTATCATCCGCAAATAGACGAATAGTAGCTTGCATTCTATTAACAATGTCATTTATGTATAAAATGAAAAGTAGTGGACCTAATATAGAGCCTTGAGGCACACCTGCTAGTATTCTGCCTTTTTTAGAAGAAGTTCCTTCGACAATTACCTTTTGACTACGTCCATCAAGGTAGCTCGTAAACCATGATAATAATGTGCCAGAGATTCCAGCCTGCTCAAGTTTGTGTATCAAGCCCCTGTGCCACACCCTATCAAATGCCTTACTAATATCACAAAATACAACTCGAACCTCCTTGCCACTATCAATTGCCTTGAAAAAAGTATAAACTATATCGGTTAGTTGAAGTGCAGCAGAATCTTTTGGGGTAAAACCATATTGGAATGGTGTAATGCGTCCATTTTCCATAAGAAAGTTGTAGACGTATTTAAAGATACATTTTTCAAAAACTTTTGCAATACAGCTCAAAAGAGAAATTGGTCTATAGTTTGTCAGTAGGAAGTTATCTCCCTTCTTGTAGACTGGAATCACATTCGCAGTTTTCCAAGTCTCTGGGAAGTTACGTAGAGATATTGATGTATTAAACACTTTTGATAAGGGCCCTGCTAGTTCAGTACTGGCTTCTTTTAAGAGTTTAGGATGTACTAAATCTGGGCCACATGCTTTATTAGTATTGGTTAATTTCAGGGCATCTTCCACGTCAGTAGGTGTAAGATGTATATTATCCAATGAAGTTTCAGTATCTGACTTGGTGGAAGTATTGCATGTAAATCATCTACAACAGATTGCTCACAGAAGAAGTTGTTAAAGGCTTCAGCCTTTTCCTTGGCAGAGCAGAGCTTTATATTATTATGAAGTATTGGTGGATATTGACAATCAGAGGTCTGTTTGAAAAATTGTTTTGCTATTTTCCACCAGTCACGTGGGCTTATATCTCTATTATTATTCAGCTCATCACTTAGTTTGTTCATGTATGAAATTTTCGATTTACGAATTAATAATGTTACTTCATTTCTTTTGTGTCTGAATTCTGCCCACCGTTCAGGACTGTTTGACGATTTTGCAGATTTGTGCAATCGATTTCGAATTCTTATCTGCCTACGAACTTCGTTGTGCATCCAGGGTTTATCGCTGGAGCGTATAGTAACAAACTTGTTTGGAATGTGTGATTCTGCTGCGTGCATGATATTATTAGTGAGTTTGTCTACTTGTTCATCTATGGATAAATTGTTCATATCCCAATCACTATCAGTAATAGCCTGTCTGTAATTTTCATAGTTCCCCTCATTATATTTCCATATCTTCCTTTTGTATGAGTGGCAAGGATATTCAAATCTTGTTAATGTTACAAAGACTGGGCAGTGATCACTACATATGGGGTCAAGTACTCCTGAAGAAATAATTTGAATTTGGTTGCTAATCATTATTATATCAATCAAACTTCGAGAAGTTTCTGTAATACGAGTTGGTTCATTTACAATCTGTGACAAATTAAAATTTCGCAGGATGTTGGATATATTTTTTGATCTGTTCTGTGATAGCATATCTTCATTAAAATCTCCAAGGATAACTACTTTGTTATTCACAGTTAAGGCTTGTTCAATGGAATATTCAACCAAATTCCAGTTGTCAAATCTGGGATGTATATAGAAGGCGCCGACAAGAAGTGGCCCTTTGGCGTGATTGATCTCGATCCAAATTGCTTCAACATTATTTATTTGTAGATAATTTCTAGATGTGAAAGATATATGATTTTTTACATAAATTATGACCCCACCTCCATGTCGATTTCTGTCCTGCCCGATAGGAGCTTGGAAACCGTTTATGTTTAATAAAGTATTGTCAATGGAGGGGTCTAACCAAGTTTCACTTAGAGTTACTATATCGTAGTCTTGTAATTCCAGGGATAACTGGTCTATCTTACCAACAATACTACGTGCATTAAGATGACATAATTTTAAGTCATTCGAAGGATGCGACACAGAGTTTCCTGGACCTGGATTTAGTTCAACATCATTAGCTAATTTAAGAAGAATACATATCATTATTGCAAGAGATTCAGTTAAAGTAAATTGCATAATAGAATTATTGTAAGTGGGTCGAATTTTATCATTATTAGTTTGATGTAATGATCTGTGTTCCACTGTTAATATAATAAGTAGGATTAGTGGTACGGCTTTCTGGCCGTAGCAATAGTAGAGATTTACAAAGTAAATATCAAGTAATGTGAATAGTTTACATTTATGGTGATTAAGTGATCTACTGTAATGCAGCCCAATCCTTATACGATAACTTACTATATCACTATCCATTTTCAAAAGGAAATACATGTACCAACAATACGTAGGAAAGGATTGGGACTAACATGGACATGTACATAAATTCACAAAGTATATATCATAAACACGTTTATATTTGTAGTAGTAGTTATATGTATGTGGGTTTTCATCAATGGTCATCATAGTATCTAAGTTTTGTGGAGTGAAGGAAAGGATGAGAGTAGGTGAAGAAGGAGTAGAAAGATTATTTAGGGTAGAGAGAAATATTAGCAGAAAGGAAAGCATATTATATAGGTTAGAAGGTTGAGTGCATGTATCATAACATTTAGTGCTTCAAAATTCATACATTCTTTGGGAAATTTTTCTATCTTTAATTTTCCATATTTCACAATTTGCTTGTTATTCAACCAATAGTAATAGTATATCATATCGTTGCAAGTTCTGGAATACACTATTACATTTACATGTAATTTTATAAACAGTGTATATATACAATAAAATTATGTTTGTGCTGAATATATAACCAATATTTTGTACTAATTAAGAAGATAAAAAGGAACAATTTGGAACAAAAATGTCAATGTAATGAAGCATTGATCTAATGTCTCATTTATGGGATTATGATCAGATCATAAATAATGTTTTATGTAAGACATAAATTCAAAAGTAAATTGCTTGTTGCTTCGGGGTTTGAAGTACAGCCATGGTTATTTTTTAAACATATCTTTGCTTAGATTTGATTTTTACCACAATTTGAAAATTCTAACATAATATGAAAAACAAAAAACAAAACAAAAATAAAATATATATTTATACTTCAGTATATGAAAAAGAACACGAAGAATCTTTATTTACCTCCTCAAAAGGTGCTTGATATATATATATAATGCACGGTTAAATACCAATGAAAAGCATCAATTATAATGGTGCATTCATCAGATTCTCCGCCGTCCGTAACTGGCAGTATATACCATTATGAGCAGTTACTATATTTAAATACAGTGTACATATGTGACAGCGACTAATTACGTATAACAACGTTTTTTTGAAATTCTTGTACAAAGATCCATACAAAGAAACATACCAAGCTCTTGGTAGCAGATTCATTTTTCTTGTTACTTGTCAGTCGTAAAGGAAATGGCATAATCAGGAAAAACGAAACAAAATAAAAACACTCGTCAGCTAACAAAAATCACCGGAGGCCTTGACCTTCCAAGAGATTCAAAGTCATTGTGGCGCTTGAACATTAGGTAATGAAAAGGAAACTAAACAAAACTCTCGGTGACCAAGATAATAATTACTGTTTACAGAACTTTAAGAGCTGCTTCTGTTTCTGCCTTTTGGATTATCATACTATAGTCTCTAAAGCTCTACAAAGTCAAAAAAAATCTTAGTCGACCTGTTTACAATCAATAAAGCTATTGTTGATGTTATGGCTAGAGATTGTATTGGTCAAACCATTATCCAAGAGTAAATCTTCTGTTTCAGCATTGATTAAATATATATTAGGAGTTCGATAAATGTTTTCAGCAAGTTTCAACTTGCCGAATTGAATTTTCATATAGTCTTTTTACAATCTCGGCTAAGTAATAAACACGATAGCATTTTCAATTCGTTCGAAATGTATTCCTTAAAACGTATCCGTCATCAAATATGTTCACCCTGTCACTATCATAAAAATGACAATTACTTTGTCCGACTTGACGGAGATAAATTACATTACGATACTTACCCTGATCAATAGAGGAAATAAAAAGGAGCATATTATCAAACGATCAAGTTAATCCGATTATATGATAGTTAATATTATTAAGACTATCCTATATGGTGTGCATGATGGTTTAAGTGTGAGATATTGATTTTGCGTCACCTATATCATCAAGTCACCTATTATGATCGCATTTTCACCGTTGTCGTTGGCCGAACGTCGTAACCTTATGCACAGATATAACAGAAATCAATCTTCATTACCTGTTGTTATCCAACATTATTGCGGTGATAATTCTTTCCAATAACAAAAAACAGCATAATTACAATTGATGTATTAGTTTATGTTTATCATATCCTAAAAACGGAGTGAAATGATAGTACCTTGCACTTTTTCCTTAGTCAGATTAGATTAATTAGATTAATTAGATTAATACAATCTAAGGTAATTTACATTGTAATATATCTAGTGTCTATTTTCTAGCATCCAGTAGGTTGATAAAAGTCATCCGTGGACGGAAATGAGATATTGTGCTAACATACACTATCATTGCTTAGTTTCTGGATGATTATGGTGTCCGTGCATTTCTCTAAAAATCAATTAAATCAAGAGAGACGTTATAACTAATATCAGCGAATTGTTGGTGTGATATGTTCATGGTAATTCTAAAGTTGATATTTCTTCCTTCTAACCAAGTTTCGTCTTTCTATTGTCTGCTTTGACATTGCCATATGTCTGGCCTTCAGAAAACCGTTTGCCATTTGAGGAAGCATTTGGGTTTGCTCACCTGACCGGGACATACCAGAATTAATAAAATGGTACTTTTTACTTATGTGTAGCCCTTAACATTTCGGACATAGGACGGCTGGTTCGCCCGTTATCAGTATATTATAACCGAATTAGATCAGAATTATTCAGATAACTCAGCGACATAGTACTGCTAAGTCGACATCCTTTCCGAGCTATGACAAAT
Organism: Pecten maximus; assembly: GCF_902652985.1. Lineage (NCBI taxonomy): Eukaryota > Metazoa > Mollusca > Bivalvia > Pectinida > Pectinidae > Pecten > Pecten maximus. Next base: position 22,577,450 of record NC_047027.1, read on the forward strand.
AGACAAACACATGTACACTGCAGCCTCCGAAAAAGCACTTCCATAACACATGCATGGCACATCAGAGGTGGCAGTCCTTAAAGGACCGTTATTGTTGGTAAAATAATAAACAAAATCAAACCGTAAAAATCTATAATTGTACTAGTTTAGACTAGTTAATTAAATTCAAAATTAATATGAAAACAATATTATATATCTTGCAGAAACACATATGTTCATATGCAGAGACGCCCGGACAGTGACAAGTATATAGAAATGTCGTTAGGTACGCATTTCAGTTTAATGAAATTATCACTTAAGACGGGAAAATGTCCAGATCATAGATTAAATACCAACGGTAATGTTGTTTTTTACTAGAAACCTGTCTGGCGATTCGATACAATACTTTTCAAAGGTTAACTGATAAATTTATCTTGATAAAATATCTGAAACATACTAAATCGATATTATCTATAAACAGCTAGTTTTGCAAACTACAACTTTTACAGTTGAAATTAAAGAGTGGTATCTATAAACAATAATATTGCGTGGTATTGCGATACGTTGCTTAATCATAGCATGGAAAAGTACCCATACAGTTTATTACTCTGTATTGCTTTTTTCTATTTTAGGAAGAGGAGAGAATGAATACGTCAACACCACATTAAAGTGAGTCCTGCCGTATCTGCATTGACTATGTTGACCAAAAGGCTGGGGAAAACAAGGTCCTAAATACACCATATCAAAGATGATCTTTATCAACTTCAGTTAATTTATTCGTTTTTAGAAATATTAGTAGACAATGATTAAGTTAGAACGTTTGATATATGCTTGCCATACCTATATCAGGGTGTCAGTATTACTAATCATATGTTTTTTTGTTTTGTTTTTAATTTCCTGTTGTAGTTTGACTTTGTTGAATATTAAAACAAAATGCATTACTTATGCGTCATTTGTTGTGGTATTCAACCAGCGTGCCTTTTATATCTTTCATTTTGTCATGTTGTAACATAATTAAATCTGGAATAATCAAATTAATATATTACCCATAACGGACATACTCAAAAAGACACATGTTCAATTTATTTTGAACAATAGATTATTCATACACTATTTCATGTGACACTTAGCCTGCTTGTCTTCTGTTTGTTTCTTGTCGTGAACATTTTTGTTTTGCTGGATCAAACATAAATGCTTTAAATGTTAAAATGAGAGAAATAATTGGATCTAGAGAAACCACAAATGCAGAAATCATGATAGATCAATGATGCATTCTGAAATGACCAGATCTTAAACGATAACTTTTTTTCACTGCGTCATAAAAAGACTGTCCCGTCATTTTGATTGAAACATCAACCATCAATGATTAGAAGGTAAAGATCACTGAACGACCGTTAGACACTGCTCCAAACATTTGCAGTGTTTGTGCCAATTTTCAGTTATCCGCATCGTGTTAAAAACAATATATCTTTTTTTAATTTCACAACGATGTGTCCATGGTTATATCGAGTCTCCGTTTGAGCTTAGGAAACTATCAAGGTATTTAGTATATATCAAGTACTGACAGAAAAGGTTAAATATGAATCTATATACAAACTAGGACCAATGTTGAACAAAATGGTGTTCAACATTAAGCCACACGAGCACAAGGCCTAATGTTCAAAGGATTGGGGTTCAACATTAAGCCAAACGCGCACTAGGCCTAATGTTAAATATAAAGGAGTTAAACGTTGACCCACACGACCACAAGGCCTTATGATCAATAGAATGGGGTTCAACATTAAGCCAAACGTGCACTAGGCCTAATGTGCAATATTAATCCACGAATAATACGATAATCCTATAGCGAAATGTCTGGTATTTTAATTTGATGAAAACTAATTTGGACCTGGCGTGTTTCCTTTAAAATTCTTCAGAATTTAAAAGTAGGTTAACAGACGTGTCAAAATTACCCGGAAGCCTTCTTCGTATCTAGTCGCCCACTCCGACCTTGGGCTGCTTAATCAATTTATCTCGACCACGAAAGCGAAGTAATTCAGCGTAATGCATTAGGCTTGATAGGATCATAACAATTTATTATGTTGACGTATCGTTGCCCTTATTCGAAAATCGGTGAATTTGTGATGGATTGGCATGTTGGTGTGAAAGAAAGGTTTCTAATGGATTGTTATGAGTGTGCTTCTGTTGTGGGGTTGTTCAAGGAATTTGTTGTATTTGGTATAAAAGACGATTTATGGATTAAGTCTATAGTATGGGTTTTGGAAGTCATCTCTGTTTCTAAGATTACACTTAATATGGTTAGACACTATGGGTGGGGATAGGTGCTTTAAATAAGAAGGAGAGTTATCGTTACAACTATTATAAAACATACATAATTTTCGATTTCTTCGCTTACCTACTAATGACTGCCACTTTTTTTCCTACAGATATATTCTCTCTTAGTAAAGATGAGTAATTCGGTGATAATTCGACCTGCTTCATACTGCATATTCCCCATGAAAATGGGTTAGAAGATAAAGTTTGTGTGATAAATCAAGAGTATTTCGGTTTTAGTAGGATTTAAAGTCATTCGTCATTTTGCAAAGTTTATTAGTTGTTTAATGTCGAGTTGAATTTTGGGGGGATGAGTCAATGCGAGGTCATCGGCAAAGAGTCTACTCTAACAGATTAAAAAAGTGTATTAGCCATATCATTTATATTAAAGGGAAAAAGGTGGCTCTAAAACAGATCCTTGAGGAATTCGAGCTTTGTTACATTTTGTATTTTGTAGTGATTGACGTTTATTAATTAAGTAGTTTGCTATCCAATCCAGAAATTAATCGTTTATCCCGTATATGTCTAGTTTTTCGAGACCCATATGCCAGACTCCATCGAAGGCTTTAGAGAAGTAGCATAAAACAATAGCAGAATATTCCTAGTTTTCGAAGACTAGAAGTATGTTGTGACTGAGTTCGAATAGATGTTGAGTATCAGAGTGGTTAGGTAGGAAGCCAGATTAAGATTTTAGAGACGTTTGGTCCTAAAAAGTTAGCTGTAATAGATTTATACGTACAGTAATCGCTTGCTATTTCATTCGTATGTGATCAATATACACGTAAAAAGTTGTGTTTTGTAAGTTCAATACAGTGTATGTAATCTGTTAGTTCATGATTTTATTAAGCATATGATAAACAAAGTATTTTGATGGGGTCGACCAAGTATCGACCAAAATCAAAAATGTTACAATTGCTTCAGCATTTTTCTCTTTTTTTCCATCTTTCCCCCCAATTTTCTTGATTGAAAATAAAACAGCATTATCCCAAATTCACTACTTGGGACTGGAGCGTCTACTGTATTGCTCTAAATCTTCAAATGAAGACTCTCTTACGGGATTTCCTAGGACATTGACTTTTCCTTGTAGGGACACATTGGATTTGGCGGTCGTCTTAAGTTTACCAGAATTGATCTATGTAAGAAGTCCTTCCTGCAGTAATCTGTTGATTAATGGAAGGTCCGAGTGGAGTTTCTAAACTGGCAAACACCAATAACGTCAGTAAGGTCAGGTTGATATGCTCACCTTGTGTTGTGATCACAGTGTCCATTTTTGGTATGTTTGGTAGAGACGACCTTCTGCTTGAGGATACGGGTAGGGTGTCATTCGATAATTTTGGACTAAAAATGTCTTGCACTTTACGTTTTGGTATGACACATGGAGCAGAGAATAAACTTGCAGTTGGCTATTATATTACAGCTAGGTGAAAGCATGCAAACGTATACGATTACGAGTGTACATGTTAGTTTATATTTGCGAATATTACACATCACTTCGTCGCTATAAGATAACCTTGTGCATATTTTAGTGACTTTCCCGTTAAAACTTTCACATTTATAAACATAAGCAATTTCACATATCGATGAGGAGCTCGTTTAGGAGCCTCTGTAGTAGGACTTGACGTCACGCATTAGCCAGGCTCTGATTGGGGTTCCGTGACATAAACACGTTAAAATAATTTTAAAAATAAATATATAAATAAAAATCAGGTTACGAATAACGTAATATCATTTTATTAGATACATGTAATATAGCTAATGTGGATACACAATAAACATTACAGGCCCAATATCTTATGGCGACCGGGTAGGGACAATACGCATTGTCAACAAACACTCGCGTCACAGGACAGCACGCATGGCTTCACCTACAAACACACTTCATAGAGGAACTTGAACTTGAACGCGGAACGTTGATTTGCCTGTACAGGTAGCGGCTAACTTAATTGTTAAAACATATATTTTTTACATAAGTTTTTGGAAGAACCAGGATATTTATTTTTCATTTTTGGGAGAAACAAGATGACACATACAGTACGAGGAGGGTGATTTGGTACTCAAACGCTCACAGCGCGTTTGCACCCGTCGAGCGATGGGGATTAAAACCCCGCTGCAATCCCTCCGTAATCCCGCGCAAGCGATGTCGCTGCGATCCCGCTCACGCAGCGATTCCGCTCTGACAAGGCAGCAACCCCGCTCAGCCAGCGATTCAGCTCCGGAAGGCCTACAAACCCGCTCAACCAGCGATCCCGCTCCGGCGGGCCAGCAAACCCGCTCAGCCAGCGATCCCGTTCCGGCGGGCCAGCAAACCCGCTCAGCCAGCGATCCCGCTCCCGTAACATGGACACAAGAAATCCTGCAATCTTTTTTTTTTTTTTTAATATAACGATGAATAAAAAGGAACTCATATTTATTTCATCAGAAACGTTCGCAGAATGTAATGTAACGTTTACAAAATATGTTTCGTATTCACTTGCTTGAGTTGTTCTCTGCTTGTGTAAGTATCAAATCAGGAGTAATTTGGTAGCGTAAGTAATGAAGTTTAGTTTAACAAAAATACATTTTATGGATCTTAAAGTATAATCACAGAAAAAGGTTAAACACAAAGATCTAAAATAATAATATCTAAAAATGTTCATACGGAGAGTAGCGTAGTGCAAAATGCAAATGTACATCTGATTTTAATTAGATTGAGTATTCTGATATATTTCTAAGTTGTTTCGTCTTTTTGGTGTACATACAGTACATGTACATGTTAGCTGGATCGTATGAAAGAGGAACATGACGCAATTTGGCCTATTTCGACCTAAAGGTGACCATTTTCAAATAAAAAGTAGTTCTCAGATTTGATATTCGCTGGTGTCAATAACATGGGGGAAGACCTAGTTAAAGAAATATTTAAGTTTGGATGTCAATTATACTAACTACATGAATAATAGGAAACAAAACCATCAGTTTATGCAGCATACGGAAGATTAAGAGATCAAACCACCAACATTTATCTATTTTGCATACATATGTACATATCTACAAGTTGCGAAGCTCACAGCGATGACAACTGAGCAAAATATGAGTGCAATATATATGTTTATATCTATTTTGGTATAAGGTGATGTAGATTCGCAATAAGTCACGTGATATTTCAAATGTACTCTAGTTAAGCTCTCGCTAGCGCTGTGCGCGAACAATCATTTATCATATATATACATTTGTGCGTGGTATATCCACTTAAAGTATCGTAGTTATGTATGATATATTAAAATAAAAAAGGCAATGAGTTCTGTCAGTGAAACATTTTCTTTGATATAGGCAGGATTTGAAATGTGGTCGAATTGTACGATCGCCAGCCGTTATGTAGCCATGCCCGTCTGAGTTACATGTACCTACAAATGTATTCAATGCTCGGTAAACGTCGTAGTATGCACAATGCACGCGCAATGTACAGGGTACCGAGACAGTTTTTCGACGGCTGGCGATGGGCAGTATACACCGATACATGTAGGCTTAGTTTGTTGTTCAATCCATTCATATATATATATATATAATATTTATGTAATTCTCTGAATGAAATATTTGAAATGAACTTTGGTCATCCTTATCATTTACATAAGCTGAGACGGTAAAATGTACTGTATTGTAAACTTATTAATCTGTATATCACCCGTTTGATAGGTAACCAGTCTTGACATTTTTTATAAAATGAAAACACATTTGTTTTGAACAACCGGACCCATAACGTATGTCTCATATATACATTATACATGTACATGTACATTTGTATGTGCTTGTTGAAACAAATACATGTACATGATTTATTACGGATAATGTTGTTATTATGATTAGTATTATGTGTATATATATGTAAATTGTATATTGGGTAAAATATCCAAGTTCGTCCTTATTAAAGTAATATGAAGATCAATAAATAAGTGTATCACGATATTGATCTATATAGGCTATGTCTGATGTCCAATCCTATTGACTTAACATCTCGTCAATAAGATGTGTTGAAATTAAAAATATGGATACTGAGTGTTCTATTTTCTTACGAAACTTGACATAAATAGTTACCCTGATTTTTTATTTAAACATATTTTTATTGTAACTTATATGTATATAAGAGATTGGGCAAAAACCACCTTTTCCGACACAAGTATACATGAAAAAAATGAGTGTAGGACAAAAGCCCCCCCGGACATTAGCCCCTAGGACAAAAGCCCGTCCGGACGAAAGCCCCCCCGGACAAAAGCCCCTTCGTTATAAATTTAGCTGGTATACTTTATATAAATCTGTACTTTTGAAAAACAGAAACTATATATATATATTGTTGTTGTTTTTATCTCTGAAATTTGGAGAATAATTGTGTGGAAAATGAAGGTCCTTGGTTCAATGTCAGTGTAGCATTATATGTCTGTGGTTAAACATCATAATTGATTTTTTCAAACTTTATATTATTAAGTAAGCTAAATATTTCAGGAAAGTTCTCCATGATGAACAAATTGTTACTGATTACACATAATTTTTGACTTCCTAATATACTGCAAATATTGATAATCAAAGAAATGCCTACAAAAGCAATAAACATTTGATCCCTATTTGCAGTGTCTCAAATTATAATATAATAAGTACATAATGTACCTAACCAAACATGTTGCTCTGTGTTGTAATAAGTTTAATTTTAGGAATAATTAAAATCAAAGAAACAATGAAGCCATTAATGATATATTTCTTTCCAGGAGAATATACAATATCAATGAAAAACCTACCAAACACCTGTGTAACAGCTTATTGTTTATGTAACAGCTCAAGTAGTTGTTGTTGGAACCGGTTGTTTACATTGCAGAAGCCACTGGTGACTGAAGTCACTTATACAGATTCAGATATGTTTATTAAAGTGTCACGTATTGATACATAAAATATACATAAAATACAAGCATAATTCCATTAAAAACGTTAAAATGCATCAACACCCAGCCATTTTTGTCTTATGAGACACTACTACAGTAAAATCTTGAGAGTCAATTAATATTAAGACTTATTGATAAAAAGTTTTGTCTTCTTTGGTACATATCAAACAATAACCTGGCGACGTCTTTTTGCAAATTATCTTCTTTCATAAGAAATATTAATTTATCTTTGCTGTTTAAAGCATTAAAATTCTGTAAATTAGCTTCTGCTTTATTAAAAACTAAAAGTCTCAAGTCAGAGTAAAAATCGCAATCAATAAAAGAGTGAGTTTCATCCTCAACATGATTTGATGTACAATATATACATTTCCTTTCTTGTAAAGGAATTATTGGCCTGGCGTATCTACCCGTTTCTATAGCTAATGGCAGAGAACCACTTCTAAAATTAGATAACATTCTTCTGTGTGATCTATTTCTAATATTTTTAACATAAAAACTTGTACTAATTTCATTTTTATATAGGCGGTAGGTACGCAACTTATTACCATTTACACGGTTACTATCATTAAAAAGATCATTTCTCCAATCTATCTGGATATATACATATATGTAGCACTTGATTGAACTTAATGTTATATTGCTAGATATATACATGTATATTGAACCTTTTTTTTTAGATCAATATATATAAAAAAAATATATTTTTTTTTTTATGAAGGGGCTTTTGTCCACTTTTTGATTAGTGTGAAGGGGCTTTTGTCCTAGGGGCTAATGTCCGGGGGGGGGGGGGGGGCTAATGTCCGGGGGGGGGGGGGGGGGGCTTTTGTCCGTACCTCGAAAAAAATACAGCAAGATGGCAATATTATTTTTTTAACATGTTTACAAATTGGTTTAGCGGAAGAGAGAGAGGAGGGAGGGAGGGGGGGGGGGGGGGGGGGGGGGGCTATATATAAAGATATAGTGAAAGTAATTGCTCTTATTTCAATGCACGTGTACAATGTATATCTTGATATGTTGCAACCATTAAACCAATACGTACAATGTACATATTATAAATTTATAACTTTCAACAATACAAGTTATCAGTTAACCCAACAAAAACAAAAGTTGTTCACTACAGAAACCCCTCGATACCCCAAACTGATGTGCAATTCAAATGTGGACTAGTTGATATTGGAATCACTGACTCCTACAAATACCTAGGAATTTGGCTTGATGAGCATTTGAAAATGCATAAAGCGGTGTCTGAACTGTCTAAGTCGGCGAGTCGAGCCCTAGGAGCACTTATCGGTAAATTCATCGCCTGTGGTGGAATGACGTATGATGTTTTTACGCGATTATATAACTCCGTTGTTGAACCTATTTTATTGTACGGCAGTGCTATATGGGGAACAAAACAGTTCTCAATGATCAACACAGTACAAAATAAGGCTTGTCGGTTTTTCTTAGGGGTTGGAAAGTACACATCAAATATAGCCACAAGAGGCGATATGGGGTGGAAGTCTTCTGTTTATAAACAAAACGTAGCTTGTGTGAAACTTTTATGTAAAATTCGCCGTCTTCGAAGAAATCGTTTGTCAAATAAAATTCTCATGTGGACAACAAATCAAAGGAAAGGTTGGTTTAGCACAGTACAACGTCTATGTAACGCCATTGACCCGAACAATCTGGTATCCGACGTCGAATTATCTACGAATTACGTCATGAGACATTTGTCTACCAACCTAGCCAATAACGACAAGCTTGAATGGTATAATGCCCTATATGACGATAGGAACAATGCTAACGGTAACAAACTTCGTACACACAGAACTTTTAAAAACGATGTTAAAACTGAGCGGTACGTCAGACTTGACATACCCAGAATCCATAGACGTAACTTAGCTCTTTTTCGCGCGGGATCGCTACCATTGGCCGTTGAGACAGGTCGGTACGCCAGGCCGCCCATACCCCTGGCAGATAGACAATGTAAATTTTGTACTCTGCAAAAAATTGAAGACGAGGAACACTTCTTAGTAGAATGTGAACTTTTCTCTGATTTAAGACACACTCTTTTTCTCAAATGTGCTCAGCATATTGACGGTTTTCATGATATGAACAATAAAAATAAATTCATAAGTATTATGTTAAACGATGATCTCCAGCCAACTGTAGCAAGTAACATTTCATCCTTCTTCAATAGGCGAAAAGTATTTAATTGATTATTTGAATATATGTAGGGTAGATAGTGAGCGATTGTAGGTTTGGGTTGCCTCATCACTTTCGCTCATATCCTCTCTTGATATTGTCAAGGATATATAACTTAATAATAACTTTAAATAAGCATATGTGTTCTAGAATAAATACGGTAATAATTGAGTTAATTAAATATGCGTGATCTCGTTACTTCCACTTACTGAAATTTGAACATTTGAACTTTCAACAGTTGTAGGGGTCATAATTGAAATTTCACTCATTCATGTATTCGTACAATAGTTCAGCCTCAGTTTTGTGATACTTTTATATATGTACATATTTTTCTTGACCATACTATACCGTAGTCTGTGTACATTAAGCTATATATATATTGACTTTTAGGTGATACACTTTTATTATAACATATGTGATAATTTTTTTACTGTTTTAAGTGTCTCATAAGTCAACCATACTGGCTGGGTGTTGATCATTGTACTATGTATATTTTATTGAATAATGTATTTTATGTTGATCAATGCGTGACACTTTAATAAACTAATTTATTATTATTATTATTATTATTATTATTATTGTATATGTATTTGATGATCACCTGTTCACCGGTTGCGCTCACCTGTATGCCTAATCAACCGTGACGGACTCGAGGCGTGAGGCTCTATAGGAGAGAGAAGTGTAAGACACGTGCATTCTTCTCCATTGTGCTTATATAATCAATGTGTATGACTTTATTCCTGTACCCGCACACCAGTTGATCAGCACTATGAGTGCAGGGTCGGAACCAACTACGTCATCTGTACTAGGGGCGTCGCGTGCAGTGCTATATGACGACGCCATGGGCACAGGGACTTCAGAAGTGAGTAATTCAGACATGGTTCACTTTATGACACGTATAGAAAACAGACTCAAACACATTGAGGAACAAGTCAATAAAATAGATAAAGTTCAACATGATCTCACTCTTTTATCGTCGCGCGTGCGTGATATCGAGGACAAATTTGGGACATTGAGTTGCCAAACGCGTGATCTGGAGCACAGCGCTGAAGCGATTGGTCAAATGTTTGATTCGGTGAAGGCTCAGACAGATAGGCATGAATCTGATATCAGTGTGTTAAAAAGCCTAGCCAATAGATCGGATTCAGTCGCTTTGTCAGTAGAATTAGAAAAGGCATATGAAGAACGACATGAACTGAGGTCGATAGTAACTGACCTTCAGTGCCGGTCCATGAAGGCCAACCTCGTTTTTAATGGATTAAGTGAGAACGTCAGAGAGGACACCGAGGCATTAGTTAGGTCGTTCCTATACAACGAATTAGACATCCAAGACGTTGAGTTTGGTAATGTGCACCGATTCGGGAAACGGAAACAGGACAGGCCCCGACCTATCGTGGCCAGATTTCTTTATCAGAGCCAGCATAGTTTAGTTCTTTCACGTTCCTACCTTCTTAGAGGCACACGATATGGCGTGAACGAACAGTTTCCGTCCGCCGTGGAAGAGATTCGTAAGAAACTATATCCCGTTGCCAAGCGTCTTCGTAGACTCAATCACAAGGTTAAGTTTGTGAGGGACAAAATGTACGTTGATGGAGTATTATATAATGGTGAAGAGTCTGTAGAGACCACCCAGGGGTTTTCTACTGCTGATCAACCTATGAGTACTCGCACACACTACAGTGATAGGCGTGATGCAAAGCGACGTCGACAATCTTCAACGCCGCTTTCCCCTGCAGGTTCCCCAGCAAGCACGGGTCGTCAAGACAATAGTGTCAAGTCAGGCAAGGACGGACATAACCAAACGGGTACTACGAGATGTCAGACAACGGGTGTGCCTATTTCTGAACAGACATCAGATGAGACTCACGTCAAATCAGCCGATTAGCGGTTGGCGGAGGCCAATACTTCTATACGGCTTTGTTGTTGGAACGTTCAGAGAGGGTTAATAAATAAAGTCGAAAACACTGATTTTTGTACCACCTTCAGTGAAGCAGACATTGTTTGCCTAACAGAATGTTGGCTAGATGATAAGGATGAGTTAAATGTAAAAGGTTTTAAAGGCTTTAAACCTGTTGTTAGATCAAAATGTAAAGGTGGTGGATTAGTATGTTTATACAAACCATGGTTACACAATTACATTTCTCTTGAGTCTGTACTTTTAGACAGCATTGTATGGGTAAAAATTGATGGTAAACTATTTCCTGACCAGAAAAGTGTTTATCTAGCGCTTGTATATCTACCTCCCGAGGGTTCTGTATTTTATCGTTCGTACGAAGAGGATATATTCTCGGTACTTGAGAACAGCATTGCCTCTTATAGTTCATTAGGGAAGGTTTTTGTAATGGGCGATCTTAACAGTAGGACCGGCATAGATCCGGACTTTATACCTATCGACTTACTGCATGATAGCGTTCATCGTCAGCTTGAGGGGTTCATTAGTTACCCTCAGGATCCATGTACAGTTACACGTACATCAGAGGACCAACAAGTTAATACCTTTGGTCGCTATTTACTACATCTTTGTAAAACAACGGGTGTTCAAATTATAAATGGTCGTACCTCTGGCGATCTGGATGGTAAATTAACATTTGTTAATTCGAATGGCTGTTCTGTTATAGATAACGCATTGACGGATAATGGTTCAATGTCGTCTATTAAAAGTTTTGAAGTAGGTGGCTTTACGGAATACTCCGATCATGCACCAATATTTCTTGTTTTAGATTGTTTATCAGCTACCTTTCAATGTAACTGTTGCCAAGGTAATGATACGTATACCACTATAACAAATGTAAGATGGTCAAATGAGGCCAGTAGCAGCGTTACGAGTGATATATTTAACGCCAGACTTTTAATACATAGCTGTGTTGAATCACTTGATTGCTCGAAAGAAAGTGTCGATATATGTCTCAATGATTTTGTTTCATGTACACGCAAATTGTTTGATAAATTTTGTATCTCCAACAGTAAAGTTATTGATTGTTCATGTTCCTGTCATATTGGTACTTCGGTTAAAATGGAAACGGATAAGCCATGGTTTGACAACAGTTGTAGAAATTTGTATAAAAGATATAAAAGGGCTTTATCTGAGTTTAATAGTGAGCGGTCCTCAGCTAACCGAACTACTCTCTCCCATGCCAAAAAACAATATAAAGTCTATGAGAGAAAGATGAAACGTAAATATAATAGTATGGAAGGCAATATGCTGGATTTATTGAAACGTAATAACCCTAGGGAGTTTTATCGTCATTTTTCAAATCATAAGACCTCAAAGACTGGCATTGTATCATTAACAGATTTTTTCAACTATTTCAAAGATCTAGCGGGTGAAACAGACAATAGTGTTATTACAAGTAGTAATGATACCGAGTGCGTATATCCCGAGTTAGATGTAGATTTTAGTAATGATGAAATATTGGAAGTAATTAAGGATCTGCCCAGGGGCAAAGCTGCTGGTATTGATATGGTACTTAATGAATATTTTATTGAATATAAAAATGTATTCCTACCAGTTTTATTAAAGTTATTCAATACCATGCTACAAATTGGTTATTTCCCAGAGTCATGGGCTCAAGGTGTTATAATTCCCCTGCACAAAAAGGGGGATATTGATAATGTTAACAATTACAGAGGCATAACATTAATTAGTCATTTAGCTAAACTTTTTACGTCTATGTTAAATAAGCGCTTGTTGAAGTGGAGCGCTCGTGAAGATATTGTTACCGATGCACAGTTTGGTTTCAAGCCTGGGTTTGGTACTAGAGATGCAATTTTTGCATTACAAAGCTTAATTATTAATTCTATAGAACAAAACAAACGACTATATTGTGTTTTTATTGATTACAGTAAGGCTTTTGATAGTATTAATCATCGATATTTATGGCATAAACTTTGGAAAAGTGGTATTAGAGGGCGATTACTTAATGTTATTTCATCAATTTATGATAATGTACGTTCGTGCGTGAAACTTAATGGTAAATTATCCGCCATGTTCGATTTGCATGTCGGTTTATTACAAGGGGAATCTTTGTCTCCCATACTATATTCTTTATTTGTAAATGATATGGAAAGTGAATTTATAAAGTCTGATTGTCAAAGTTACTCCTTACAGTTGATTAACCTGTTTATGTTAATGTATGCAGATGATACAGTTTTGTTCTCCGAGGACGTTACTGACCTCCAACGTATGCTTTACTGTTTACAGACTTACACTACTAAGTGGAATTTAAAAGTTAACACAGACAAAACAAAAATTGTTATTTTTAGAAAAAAGAAAAGAATATTACCTGGTGAAAGCTGGACGTTCAATAGTAAACCTATAGAAATTGTGGATAAGTTTTGTTACCTGGGTTTGGTTTTTAATTTTAACGGCAGATTTTCTGTAGCGCAAGATACTTTAGCTTCTCAAGGCAGGAAAGCATATTTTCAATTAAAAAGAAAAATGAAACACTTTAACCTTAACACGGAAACAAAACTCTCCTTATTTGATACATATGTTACATGTATTTTGAATTATGGGTGTGAAGTTTGGGGGCAAGATGTTTCGCCACAAGTAGAAAAAATTCACCTCCTTTTTCTTAAGGATTTACTTAACGTTAGAAAAACAGTCAATACCTCTATGGTATTTTTTGAAACCGGTAGATATTCATTGTATGTGCAACGTAAAACATCTGTTATGAAATATTGGTTAAAAATATTGAAATCAAAAAATTGTATTTTGAAATCATGCTATGATACTCTAGTCGAATTGAATTGCAGAAAACCTAATTGTAAAACTAATTGGGTCTATCATATTAAGTATGAACTTTGTAGTTTAGGATTTGGATATGTTTGGAAAAATCAATGTGTTTTAAATGAAAATCATTTTTTGCAAATATACAACCAACGTATTCATGATGTTTTTGTTCAAGAATTGTATAATGCTTTTGATGTATCCCCCAAATGTTATTTGTATAAACATATTGTGGATTCCTTCTGTACTCAGTTCTATCTAATTAAACCTATCAATCATATATTTAAGAAGTTATTAAGCCAATTTCGTATGCAGTGTCACAGTCTCAATATCGAGTCTGGGCGTTATAATAACATCTCTAGAAATCAGAGGATTTGTACTGTCTGTGATAAAAATGACGTAGAGGATGAAGTGCATTTTGTACTTCTCTGTCCGGCATATTCCGAATTAAGGGCGACATACATCAAAAAGCATTTTTATTGTCGACCAAGTGTGTATAAGTATATTGAATTATTCTCGAGTAAAAGTGTTAAAATTTTGAATATGTTGGGTAAGTATTTGTTTCGTGCTACAGCGAAAAGAAAAGCCCTGCTTGCAAGTAATTAAATTGATCTTAGTTTGTTGCTATTATTGATTCATCATTTTTCATCAGTGTCACTGTTGCTTCTGTAGCTTTTTATATAGTATGACGTCATCCGTTATGACGTGTCGTTACTATGTATGACGTCACGGTTTTGTCGTATTATGTAGTTACAACATGTCTTGTACATCTCATTACAGTAGTATTGATGGTAATATTGTCCTCCGCCATCTTATGCTTGTCTATGTCATGATAATTATGAAAATGTTTGTACTGTTCCCTATATGCTTGTTTTGCATTTGGATGAAATAAAAACTTGTAACAACATTCCGCCCGCAGGTAAAAAAAAGCTGTAGGGGTCCGATGGGGTCACTGCGATACAGGTATACTCGCTATTGTAATCAAAATATGTGATTGGCAGATGTTAACAGCAGGTGAAAACATTTCTATAACGGTAACTACAATGTACACGACCGGTATTTGTCCTGTGTATAGAGGATTTATCTATATCTCATTGATTAACTCCAATCATGATTTGTAAATGACGCGATTTTAACCACGTGGTCTCCATACACACAGTTTTATTTAGATATTATAACACATGGAAATGTGTTACATGAGGAACATTAACATTGTATCACACGTACATATATATGAATAAACAATCCAGTTACAAAAACATAATATTCATAGGATTATATTACATACACGTAATCAAAGAAGAGATTTTTTTAGAAAAAAAAGACAAACCATTTAGAACTTCCGTTTATAATTATGACCTTAAACAGACCTTTAGTTTAGTTTTATTTGGATTTGAGCGGTAATAATTTAGAATATGTAATTTCTTTACAAATTTTCAATGATTGCGTTTTTACAGGAAAACAGATAATGATACTCATCTCCTACATTCTCTGAAGACAAGGTTCATATCTTCTCCTGAAACTCTTTGTTACCTACCAGTTTCAATGGAAAATTTCAATTACATGTACGTACACTGTGTATCTAATACAATTAGAGTAAATCTAATCTCAGGCGTCATCGGACATAAAATGGACTGGTCAATAGCTCGGTGAAGGAGGAAATACTTCACATTGTTTGGGTGTTAGGTCTTGATAATAATGGTGACTTCCGCATAGTCAGTACGTATTTTTTATTTATTTTTTTTTACTTCCGAAATAAAAAGGACAGGAAATATTCCCATGTTGTCGTTATAATTTATTAAAATTTGTTTAAAATGTGTTTTTGTTGACGTTTTTATCAAATACACATGACAGATGACACAAATGTATTGTTTTTCTCACAATAAAGAAAGAATATTGGACTACACACACAATCATTCTGTGGTCTATATAGTTTAAACTGTATTTTATTTGACAATTTCCATTTAATAGCATATACACAACATAAGATATACATACATACGTATATACTATTATGCTCGGTCTTGTAATCAAAGACCGTACTACATGTATTTCTTTGCTGGCAAAAAGAGATCGGGAAGGCAATCGATTATCCTTTACAAAAGTGTTCGATATCTCACAAAATAATTTTGTACCAGGCTGCTAAAATGGTAACATTTTTTTCAATTTTTTATTAGTCTTGCGAGTATACATATCATCAACATCATACGATTACAAAAAAATATAATTCAAGTCAGCTCGAGTAGAGCAATGCACTTGTGACGATTTTTTTTCTGATAAGAAAGTAATTAAATGATTAGCTACTATAGTTGGGAAACTATTAGCACTGATTTCGATATCTACCGGTAATATACATGTAAGTGTATGTCCGTGATATTAGCCATGCAAGAGATGTCCCCGATGGACACATAAGTAATGATAGTAATAAAAACACAATATCTTTAGGCCGTGGATTTAAAACTACGAAATGTTCAAATAATTGTAAAGTTTATGAAACTTACTACAGAAATTCAAAGATAATG
This sequence comes from Pecten maximus, assembly GCF_902652985.1. Lineage (NCBI taxonomy): Eukaryota > Metazoa > Mollusca > Bivalvia > Pectinida > Pectinidae > Pecten > Pecten maximus. The sequence continues at coordinate 22,594,084 of NC_047027.1, forward strand.
TTCTCAAACGGACATGTTGCTAGCTAAATACTTCAAATGTCTACGTAAAAATAAGTCTAGATCAAAATAACGAGCCCCTTATGTGGCCTCTCCGAGGTCATGCACAAAACGCCATCTATACAAAGGTCAGCTAAATCAGAATTGTAATAATGCTGCCGTGGACACGTGGTTCATTGTCCACTATTAAAATGGTTACCGGATTGAGCACATTTCCGTGTTCCCCATATCCCACTCGGGGTGCACAAAAATTCTGACCAAGATCCGACCGTCCTAAGTACTCTAGAAATGATGACAAAACCGCCTTTTGACCCGTCCCCATTCCGTAAGAATGAAATAATGCTACTGCGGACACTTGGTTCATTGTCCACCATTAACCGGAATAATTACCTTTTGTTTTCCCAAAGAAGGCGGTCACCAGTTAGCAGTCACAGGATACATTTACAATGTATTGACTCAGCTCCTAACACTAAATGACGACTATATCCAATATTACTGGATTTATGACTCGTGAGTGATCTTGCACATGCATGAAAATAGTCTATTTGAACTTTAATAAATACAATATTTCCCTACAAAATTTTTTTATCAAAATGGTCTGACATCAAGTACACTGTCATATTGTACAACATTGCAGATATTATTCAACTTATAACATAGATTTCATGAGCAATACATTACACGCATGAATTTGTATCTCATAGTTGAGGTACATCATCCAATAAATACTTACGATGGACGATACAACTGAAAACATATACATGGTCATTAAAGTATAATTAAACCGACACCAGGCTGTTGAAAGTCTACCGTCATTACTGATTGAGCGGGTCCGCTACAAGTCCGCTCGAGCGGGCCCGCTACAAGCCCGCCCTGCGAGCGGGCCCGCTACAAGTCCGTTCAAGCCAGCTACAAAACCGCTCAAGCCCGCTGCGAACCCGCTCAATCCCGCTCGAAGCCCGCTCAAATTCCGCGGCAATCCCGCTGCAAACCCGCGCAAATTCTGAGCGGAGGGCTGCGCGGGTCTACGCTCTATGAGCGTTTGAGTACCAAATCACCCTCCTCGTACTGTACATAGCATAAGACAATACATACAGTACGAGGATGGTGATTTGGTACTCAAACGCTCACAGAGCGTTGATCCGCGCAGCCATCCGCTCATAATTTGAGCGGGTTTGCAGCGGGATTGCAGCGGGATTTGGGCGGGCTTCGAGCGGGCTTGAGCGGGTTCGGGCGCGGGCTTCCAGTGGGTCCGCTACATGTCCGCTCAAGCCCTCTCGAGCGGACTTGTAGCGGACCCGCTCGAGCGGATTGTAGCGGACTTGTAGCGGGCCCGCTCGAGCGGACTTGTAGCGGACCCGCTCGAGCGGATTGTAGCGGACTTGTAGCGGACCCGCTCGAGCGGATTGTAGCGGACTTGTAGCGGGCCCGCTCGAGCGGACTTGTAGCGGACCCGCTCGAGCGGACTTGTGTTCCGTCACTTTCATTAGATCATATCTTTGCCTATATTGATATTTACCCTATCAAAATATCTAACGAGCGTACTGTTTGTGCATTTCGCATAATCTGGTTTGTCTATATTTGCTTATGAATTGTTCTTTAATTTCTTCATAACCTTGTTTTGATAAACCTTGTTGGTTTAACAGATTAATTTGAATTTCAACTTCATAGTATTTTCAAAATTCTCCGTTTTCATTCATTTAAAGAATTCAAAGTTTGATTTCAGTATGAATTTTTGATGATATTTTAGTAAGTTCATGAATGATGACGGGAACTGGGGTATTGGTCTTCCTTTTAATATTTTACCAACATTTAGCTTTTGAAGCATGACATTTTACATAAAGAATATCTAGATAAAAATATACAGTCGAACCCACTTAATTTGAAATCGGATATATTGAAATATCGTTTAATTTGAAGTGAAATAAAATCCCCGTCCAAATGCCTTCTTTGTCTTTGTGTTGTTTCATCGGTTATTTTGAAATCGGTTTATTTGAAATATCGCTTTATTTGAAAGGAAATTATTGCCCCTGGCAATGCTAAACCATTGTTTATGTATCGCTTATATTGAAAGTCGCCACGAGTAGCTTAGATTAGATATAATTACCGGCCGTTACGGTACGTGCGTCCGATCAATAGATAGGTAAAAATGAAAGGCTGTATCTCTATTTGCCCACTTTTTAAAATCACAATATGGGGAAAATGTTGTGATAGGGATTATAGTCTATTTCAGAGTAGTTCACCTTGTTTTTACCTGTGATTTACCTGGGATTTTCACCTGTGTTACCTGTGCTACATGGCTCATACCTATAAGGAACTATAAGATATAAGTAGCTACATGTATAATTTTATGCAGTACTTTATATAGGAAAAAATACACAGATTACAGTATTATTATTTTGTTGTTATTTATGATGCGCAATGTACCTGTTTATAAATATTTATATTTAGATATACAGTACTTTATATGAAAAAAATAATATTGTTTAAAAGCTATTAATGTTTAATATTAAAAGTAATAAAATGTATTTTCATTTGATGTTGTACAATGTTGTACAATTCAAAATTTATGTCAGCATTTAAATTTCGTTAACCTATCTACTATCTACTATCTATGTTTATGTAAAGAGAATTCCGGTCGTTATCCAAGCTGATGTTAATTAATTACTATGGGGGGAGGGTGGAGGATTATAGGTGACCATTGGTCAATTATGATCCAAGCTGCTGCTGATGATTAGAGGTGTCTATGTACTTCTGATTTACACAATACAAATAAATTGTGACTTTTAATCATTAAATGCGTTCGTTATGAGCATGAATCTGTATTTGTTTATGAATATACCTCGAGAGACACAGCTTATTTTGGCTTCTGCTACATATATACATCTAAATCGACTCTCATTTAACTACACGCGAGACAATTACAAACGACGAGGCCATTCTTAGGGATTCGACAGAAAATGAAAACAACGTAACCAGACCAGTGATTTTGACAACGACCCTCAAACACTTATGTGATCTTCATTCTACTTTAATTAGGACGAACTTGGATATTTTACCTATTTCAATTTCAACAAATTTTATTGTACAAGATCTTATAATACAAAGGGATTTGACAACAGGCTTAGCCTATATCAGTCTTCTCCCATATACATATGTAAATGACATTTTGATAATATAATATTGATAGCATTTTTCTAGACAACTTGAACAATAGAGCTATATAATTAGGGTTATTTATAACATTTGAACATACACTCATACACTCATACACACATCATTGTAATAGTTTAAGTAGTTTTTCATAGTTTAATGGAATAATTTCTAGTTGAAAAGTATCAAAAGTTCAGGAAATATTTTTATTTATATACGTAAACATTATATATATATATATAAAAAATAGATAATTATACAAAATTTTGTAGAGCAAAAGCGCTTCACCTACCTGACATTGAGAAAGATGAGTATTTTATTGAACAATGATAATAATATACATACATATTAATGAAATATTATATAATTAATTGATTCAATGAGAATTAAAACCTTCTCGAATTAGTTATAAATCTTTCTACATTATTTAAAACAAATTTGTTAAGATCAAGTGAAAGTTCATAGTTACCACATGTTAGTAAGTTAATATCTATAAAACCAACTTGTATAAATATGTCATGTATAAAGTGCCTTATATGGTTGTAATTTGGACAATAGAAGAAGTAATGGTCTAGATCCTCAGAGTAATAACCACAGGAACAGGCTGAATTTGGAATTAGATGATCTATTAATCTGTGATAATTTAAGTTGCTAGCAGAGTTTCTTAATTGGCAAAGAGTGATATTTAATTTTCTAGGTGAGCAAAGTTTAAATAAGTGAGTAGTATCAGTGTTTAAAGGCCTATTTCTATTCAATTTAGATTTAAAAATATTCAGTGAAGGAGCACTAGTTAAGTCTGTTTCAAGGGAGTTCCAAATTTTCATGACATCAATGAAGTAGCTGTTATCATACAAGTTTGTTCTGCATCGAGGAATATTAAAGAATCTATGATTTCTAAGGTTATGATGTGGAGCATTATTATTAATATAGGGTCTAACAATATCAAATAAATATTCAGGAGTCATTTTGTTCAATATTTTATACATTAGGATAAGTTTATGTTTGCGACGTCTTTCAATAAGTGGTTCTAAATTAGTTTCATTGTAAAGTTTATGATGAGATGTTCCACTTCTTAACCCAGTTATTATTTTCATTGCTTCAATTTGAATTGATTCAAGTAATTTCGACTCTGCAGTAGTACAATTATCCCAAACAGTATCTGAATATTCTAAAATTGGTCTAACATATGAACAATATAGTGTAATTAATGAGTTCCTATCAATTTTATGTTTGAGCATTCTTAAAATGTTTAATCTTTTATAACCTTTTTCATAAATATCTTGAATATGATTGCTCCATGTGCCTTTAGAATTTATCAATGTTACGATTGCACTGTGTTTACAGTGAGGGGCGCCCATGGGGGACTATGGGGCATTGAGTGTATTGGGTAACGTAGCGCGAGATGCACGTGCTTTACCTGTGATACAGGTGAGTACTACAGGTGTACTAGGTACGTGGGTCATTCGAGCTTTTGCAGCGCACCTCGACAGACGCTATAGTGAGATACCAGACTATTAACATGAGTGAGAAAGACATTCCCAATTCCGAAGTTCACGATACGTCTTCGGCACCAACCCAGCAAGAACCAGCAGGCACAGGTTTAGAGGCCATTCAAGCATTTTCTCTGTTTCGACAGTATTTAGACACGAAATTGGACAGTTTTAGGGCGGATTTGATTGAGGAGCCCGACTCCAAGAAGGCGAGGTCCGACCATTCCTTGAAATTCAAGTCTCCAGGGAACAAGCTACAGTTTCAATTTAACGAAGACATAGACACTGATTTGGCGAAATTACAGAGGAAGTGGGAAAAACGTGACCTAGACAATTGTGCTGATTTGGTGTCTGGTATAAGGCTTAAAATTCATAAGCGCAACAAGCTGATTCGCTTAGCGGACAAGTCTCCGGCCGGTTGGACTACTGTCAAAGAATATATTTCGGACGACCTTGCCTCGGACTCCGAGGATGAAAAGCGTATTCGTCAGGCAGAGAACAGGGCTTTACGAAGCATTAAGCAAAAGAACGATGTTCGTAAGCGTAGCTCTGCTACTTACAGTAATGGCGGCAACGCTACACGTGCCCGCCAGCCTCAGGGAGCCAATCAGAGTTGGACAGCAGCAGCCTCCGGTTCACCGTTTTTTCGTGGCCAGGGATTCAGCGGTACACCTATCAACCCGAGAGAATGTTCCCCTTCGGACCAGTGTTTCTCATGTGGAGGTTTCGGTCACTGGAGGAGGGACTGCGGCAAGTACAGACAGGGCGGCACCCGTCAGTTTCAGCAGTCGGGAGGAGCGAAGTGAGGACAGCAGCGGCATACATGATAAGTATAAAACGCCCCAGCTGTATGACATTGACGAACTTTGGTCACACAAACAATTTTTCGAGTATCAGGACAAATATCCTGTTATATCTGTAAAGGGTAGGTTAAAACAACACCTACAGTTTTGGAAAGACATTGACGCGCCCGAGTTTATAATCAGTACAATAGAGCATGGCTATGTCATACCTTTCATTTCAACTCCTCCTCGTTCATTTTCTAAAAATAACAAGTCCGCCTTATCAGAACCAGAGTTTGTCTCGCAGGCCATAGCCGATTTGGTTAGTAACAGGTGTGTGACTGAAGTTCCCTTTGTTCCCGCTGTGGTTAATCCTTTAAGTGTGGCTTTTAGTAGTTCGGGTAAAAGACGCCTTATATTAGATCTAAGGTTAGTTAATTTGTACGTGTGGAAAGAAAAAATAAAATTTGAAGATTGGAGATTAGCATTGGAATATTTTGAGGACAAATCCTTTTTGTTTAAATTTGACTTAAAGTCGGGTTACCACCATATCGATATTTCCTGTACCCAACAGACCTTTTTGGGATTTTCGTGGGAAGGTAGGTTATATTGTTTTACCGTCCTACCATTCGGCCTCTCGTCAGCCCCTTATATATTTACCAAAGTTCTCCGACCTCTGGTCAAGTTTTGGAGGTCACGTGGGATAAGTATAGTTCTGTACATTGACGATGGGTTTGGTTGTAGTCGACAAAAGCTAGCTTGTATGTCAGATAGTGCTTGCGTTAAGAAAACCCTTAGTTTGGCAGGCTTCCTGGTTAACAAGGACAAGTCCGTATGGGATCCGTGTCAGTCGTTAACTTGGTTAGGCATAGTGTGGAATTCTGCTGAGTTCACCCTGTCCATTCCGGACTCTAGAGTTGTGAAGCTTATCTCCTGTATAGATTCAGTTCTAGGCGGGTTACCTGTGGTTACGGCCAGGCAGTTAGCAAGGGTTACAGGTTTAGTTATCTCTTTTAAACCAGTCATAGGTAATCTGTGTAGCATCATGACAAGGCATTCTCTCATGTTCATAGTTCGCGCACCAACGTGGGATTCCAAGGTCAAGGTCAATAGCGATCCCCTTATTTCAGAGTTAGTGTATTGGCGCGATACTGTTTCATCGCTGAACGTTAGACATCTAGAAAGTTACAGTATCCCTTCCATCGTTATGTTTTCAGATGCTAGCGGCTATGCTTGTGGGGCTTATTCTGTAGAACTTGATGATAGTATTTTTCATAAAATGTGGACTGAGGATGAGGCTTCTCGTAGTTCTACCTGGAGAGAAATGAAGGCTATAGCATTAGCGGCCGCTTCATTCGCGCCCAAATTGAAAGGGAAAGTGGTTAAGTGGTTTACCGATAGTTTGAACTGTGTATCTATTGTGAATAAAGGCAGTATGAATCAAGATCTACATGCTATCGCAGTGGATATATTCAAGACATGTTCGTTGTATGACATTTCCATAGACATTGAATGGATACCAAGGGGAAAGAATGAACGCGCAGACGTAATAAGCAAAATATTCGATTTCGACGATTGGAGCGTTTCTTCTGACTTTTTTGAGTTCATGGACGAATTGTGTGTTACTAAGTTACGCTGTGTACACGTGGTTGCCGAGGTCACTGGGTGTCCCAGTTTCTGTGTTATTGTTTACGTTTTGACGTTTCGACACGTGGGCTAGAAGGTCATCGACGAGGTCACATGTGTGTGCCAAGAAGGGTCATGACAGACCATAGTATATGACGAGGCCGGTACCGCAGGTACGCGAGCGAGGTCATCCCAGATGGGCTGGATCACTGTATGCGGCATGATAGGCCGGTACATGAATTAAATAGTAGTGTATGCGGCATGATAGGCCGGTGCATTTAGCAGTGTTTAGGTGAGTACGCGGTTTTGTAAGCCGGTACATGTAGAAGTGCGAGTTTATGCGACATTACACACGCGACATTGTGTGTTGACATACGTAGCAGTCCTGGAAGTTCTTTTGCATTTAATATTTTACCAACATTTAGCTTTTGAAGCATGACATTTTACATAAAGAATATCTAGATAAAAATATACAGTCGAACCCACTTAATTTGAAATCGGATATATTGAAATATCGTTTAATTTGAAGTGAAATAAAATCCCCGTCCAAATGCCTTCTTTGTCTTTGTGTTGTTTCATCGGTTATTTTGAAATCGGTTTATTTGAAATATCGCTTTATTTGAAAGGAAATTATTGCCCCTGGCAATGCTAAACCATTGTTTATGTATCGCTTATATTGAAAGTCGCCACGAGTAGCTTAGATTAGATATAATTACCGGCCGTTACGGTACGTGCGTCCGATCAATAGATAGGTAAAAATGAAAGGCTGTATCTCTATTTGCCCACTTTTTAAAATCACAATATGGGGAAAATGTTGTGATAGGGATTAAAGTCTATTTCAGAGTAGTTCACCTTGTTTTTACCTGTGATTTACCTGGGATTTTCACCTGTGTTACCTGTGCTACATGGCTCATACCTATAAGGAACTATAAGATATAAGTAGCTACATGTATAATTTTATGCAGTACTTTATATAGGAAAAAATACACAGATTACAGTATTATTATTTTGTTGTTATTTATGATGCGCAATGTACCTGTTTATAAATATTTATATTTAGATATACAGTACTTTATATGAAAAAAATAATATTGTTTAAAAGCTATTAATGTTTAATATTAAAAGTAATAAAATGTATTTTCATTTGATGTTGTACAATGTTGTACAATTCAAAATTTATGTCAGCATTTAAATTTCGTTAACCTATCTACTATCTACTATCTATGTTTATGTAAAGAGAATTCCGGTCGTTATCCAAGCTGATGTTAATTAATTACTATGAGGGGAGGGTGGAGGATTATAGGTGACCATTGGTCAATTATGATCCAAGCTGCTGCTGATGATTAGAGGTGTCTATGTACTTCTGATTTACACAATACAAATAAATTGTGACTTTTAATCATTAAATGCGTTCGTTATGAGCATGAATCTGTATTTGTTTATGAATATACCTCGAGAGACACAGCTTATTTTGGCTTCTGCTACATATATACATCTAAATCGACTCTCATTTAACTACACGCGAGACAATTACAAACGACGAGGCCATTCTTAGGGATTCGACAGAAAATGAAAACAACGTAACCAGACCAGTGATTTTGACAACGACCCTCAAACACTTATGTGATCTTCATTCTACTTTAATTAGGACGAACTTGGATATTTTACCTATTTCAATTTCAACAAATTTTATTGTACAAGATCTTATAATACAAAGGGATTTGACAACAGGCTTAGCCTATATCAGTCTTCTCCCATATACATATGTAAATGACATTTTGATAATATAATATTGATAGCATTTTTCTAGACAACTTGAACAATAGAGCTATATAATTAGGGTTATTTATAACATTTGAACATACACTCATACACTCATACACACATCATTGTAATAGTTTAAGTAGTTTTTCATAGTTTAATGGAATAATTTCTAGTTGAAAAGTATCAAAAGTTCAGGAAATATTTTTATTTATATACGTAAACATTATATATATATATATAAAAAATAGATAATTATACAAAATTTTGTAGAGCAAAAGCGCTTCACCTACCTGACATTGAGAAAGATGAGTATTTTATTGAACAATGATAATAATATACATACATATTAATGAAATATTATATAATTAATTGATTCAATGAGAATTAAAACCTTCTCGAATTAGTTATAAATCTTTCTACATTATTTAAAACAAATTTGTTAAGATCAAGTGAAAGTTCATAGTTACCACATGTTAGTAAGTTAATATCTATAAAACCAACTTGTATAAATATGTCATGTATAAAGTGCCTTATATGGTTGTAATTTGGACAATAGAAGAAGTAATGGTCTAGATCCTCAGAGTAATAACCACAGGAACAGGCTGAATTTGGAATTAGATGATCTATTAATCTGTGATAATTTAAGTTGCTAGCAGAGTTTCTTAATTGGCAAAGAGTGATATTTAATTTTCTAGGTGAGCAAAGTTTAAATAAGTGAGTAGTATCAGTGTTTAAAGGCCTATTTCTATTCAATTTAGATTTAAAAATATTCAGTGAAGGAGCACTAGTTAAGTCTGTTTCAAGGGAGTTCCAAATTTTCATGACATCAATGAAGTAGCTGTTATCATACAAGTTTGTTCTGCATCGAGGAATATTAAAGAATCTATGATTTCTAAGGTTATGATGTGGAGCATTATTATTAATATAGGGTCTAACAATATCAAATAAATATTCAGGAGTCATTTTGTTCAATATTTTATACATTAGGATAAGTTTATGTTTGCGACGTCTTTCAATAAGTGGTTCTAAATTAGTTTCATTGTAAAGTTTATGATGAGATGTTCCACTTCTTAACCCAGTTATTATTTTCATTGCTTCAATTTGAATTGATTCAAGTAATTTCGACTCTGCAGTAGTACAATTATCCCAAACAGTATCTGAATATTCTAAAATTGGTCTAACATATGAACAATATAGTGTAATTAATGAGTTCCTATCAATTTTATGTTTGAGCATTCTTAAAATGTTTAATCTTTTATAACCTTTTTCATAAATATCTTGAATATGATTGCTCCATGTGCCTTTAGAATTTAATGTGACTCCTAGATGTTTATGTATATCTTTCTCATTCAGAGGCTGATTATCAAAAATAAGTGTTGGATGATTTCTGTTTTTTTTTGTTACGGTTAATGCTATAGTTTTATTTGGGTTGAAGATTATTTTCCATTGGCTAGCCCAGTTGTTGATAGATTCTAAATCCTCATTTAATTCCATACATGGAGTTACCAAGTCATCATCTACAATAACATATAAAGAAGTGTCATCAGCAAATAGCTTTATATTGGTACATACTTCATTAGTTAGATCATTAATAAAGAGTAAAAACAGAAAAGGTCCAAGAATTGATCCTTGAGGGACTCCAGAATTTACATTTTTAAAACTAGATGAATAACCATCATATACAACTCGTTGTCTTCTATTTGAGAGATAATTTTCAAACCAGTTATAGAGATTACCTTTTATGCCATATTTTTTTAATTTATATAATAATCCTTTATGCCAGACTCTGTCAAAGGCTTTGCTAATGTCACAGAAAACAAGTCTTATATCTTTCCCTTCATCTAAAGTTTTTGAAATTGTATTATATACTGTGAGTAACTGATTAATAGTAGAATCATTTTTCTGGAAGCCAGATTGGTGAACACTAATTATATGATGTTTGTTTACATGATTGTACACATATTTGAAAATAATTTTTTCAAGTATTTTAATAAAACAAGGTGTAATTGCAATGGGTCTATAGTTACTAGGATCATCAGTGTTTCCTTTACCTTTATATAAGGCATTTACATTTGAAGATTTCCATGCAAGTGGAATCTTACCAAGGTCTATAGTTTTTTGAAAAAGAATTTTTAAAGGTTTGACAAGTGAGGGTAAAAGATTCTTTACAATTTTAGGTGATAAATTATCAGGTCCTGGTGGTTTATTCTCCTTGATTATTTTAATTTGGTCTATGATATCTTGTTCAGTGATTTCTATATTATTAAAATCCAAGTGACTAAGGGGAGGTAATTCATCAACAATATCATCAGGATCTTCATCAACTGCATTAGATATGGAAGTAAAAAAATTATTGAGAGCCTCAGCCTTATCAAGAGGATGTAATAATGTATTACCATTAACTGTGAGGGGATTTGAGGTAGATTTATTATTTAGATCACTTATTGATTTGGCTATTTGCCACCATTTTCTAGGAGGAGTATTTTTATCTAATAGAGAATTTTGCATCTTAGTTAAATAATTAGATTTTGCTTCCCGGATTAACTCAATAACTTCATTACGAGAATTTCTGAACTTAAGCCAATCGCTTTCCTTGTTAGTGTTTCTAGCTATTTTATGAACTCTATTTTTCTTTCTTAATCTATTTCTAATTATACTATTCATCCAAGGTTTGTCATTTGGGCGTAATCTTATCTTTTTTGAAGGAATGTAAGTTTCAGCTAATGTTCTAATATTGTTTAATATTTTATCATTAATTACATCTACATCATTGTCATTTCCAATTATTGTTTCCCAATCTAAGGAAGAGAGATTAGCATTCATTAAGTCCCAATTTGCTTCATTATATTTATGGATAATTCTTTCAAAGGACCGTTCTTTAAATACTTTGAAACACAGATTAAGAACTATTGGACAATGATCACTGCATAAAGGTGGTAGAACTTCAGTATTCTGTATCATATTCAAGTTATTAACATAAAAGATATCAATACATGTTGAGGATGTACGAGTAATTCTGGTTGGTGATTGATTTACATTATCAAGTTGATATTTAGTAAGAATTCTAGAGATATAGGAGTTTGGTAGTATGTTAAGCATGTCTTGGTTAATGTCGCCGGTTATTATTAAATTGGTGTTTGTATTGGTAAGGTTGTCTAATAGATTATCAAATTTCTGCCAATATTCCACTAAAGTGTCAGGAGGTCTGTAAATACAGCAGAGTAGTATAGATTTATTGTTTGTTTTGATTTCTATAACTATATTTTCAATCTCATTAGATTCTAAGTTTGGCATTCTCTTGGTTAAAATATTATTTTTTGTGTAGATAATAACCCCACCACCTGGTCTACCTATTCTGTCACATCTAAATATGTTTGGGTGGGATTTAATTTGTAGATCTTTATTTTCAATTTCATCATTGAGATGCGATTCTGTTAAACATAGAATATCAATTTCAGAAAATTCAGTTTCAATCAAATCTAACTTGTTCCGTATTGACCGTACATTCAAATTAAGAATAGAAATATCATTAATGGTATATTTGGAGTCAGATAGTAAAGGTCCAGGATTAGGATGCACAGTTCCTGACATAATAATAATAATTAATTGTACAAGAGAACGGTACGATATATTCTTTAAAAAACATTGGTTTTTGATGGAATCAAACAAGATAAACTCATTCACACAACATTCATTCACGAAATTAAACAGAGATAATATACAATACATTTAGAACATTAGTATCTATAGGTTATATCATAAACTTATGCTAACCTATAATATCTAAATTAATACAAATATACCTACAAACAGAGCAAAGTAATAAAGAGATCTTCAGTCATAACATACCGACAATCCTTGTTTACAGAATACCGGAAATAAAGGGAGATCATTCTAGTTGGAGTTATACTTAGATACATAGTGCTTTGTCAGCTTGATATTAAGAGTCACTCAGTTACGGTATTATTGAGAAGTCTGCGTATAAAAATTATACAACAGATAGTATTAAATAACAGTTGTTTCAATAATCAATATAATAAGAAAATTGATTCAATAAATTAATTGGAACTAAGTTCATACAAAGTTATAATCTGTTAATAACAAAAAAGAAGATGACTGTCAAATAAAGCTAACATACAAAGAGATATTCAATAATAACATACCGACAATTCTTGTTTACAGAATACCGGAAATAAAGGGAGATCATTCTAGTTGGAGTTATACTTAGATGTATAGAGCTTTGTCAGCTTAATATTAAGAGACACTCAGTTACAGTATTATTAAGAAGTCTGCGCATAAAATTTATACAACAGATAGTATTTAAACAACAGTTGTTTCAATAATCAATATAAGAAGAAAATTAATTCAATAAATTAATTGGAACTAAGTTTATACAAAATTATAATCTGTTAATAACAAAAACAAAAAAAAGATGACTGTCAAATAAAGCTAACATATAATGGGTTTAACAACAACGAATTATTATTTATATTATATTACAATATTCAGTCATAAACATGATAAGAAATTAATAATATGATATCATGATACATATTAACATAATATGGATATTCAAACTAAAATGAACATATTTGAACAGAACAAAACATTCTTATTTAGAGGATATGTCAGAATGTTTACTATAGTCAAAACGAGGCTGCAGCACATGGTAGTCAGTCAACCAAGTAAACATGTGTCAAAAGTTATTTGGGAGTTACTGGTTTGATGGAGGCTGATAGCGGATTACCGTCACGACCGCGGATAACATCCATTTGCAGCTTGCCGACAACAGGTGTACTGGTCGACATCGGAACGAGATTGGTCTTGGCAGCTGATGCGTACGAGGAATTGGATGGGAATTCAGTGACCGGCAGAGGAAATATGGAGTTCATACGAGAAGATGTTGTGAATTTGTGTTTCTTGTTATTTCTATCAGTAACTACGATGGACCCATCAACAGTGATAGCCTTGAGGGCCATACCTTTCTTAACTAGATCTCTAGCGTCACGAAAAAGTAGGGCTCTTTGACTCGTGAGAGCCTCATTGATGAAGATTCTGTGATTGGGATGAGTACCAGAATGTTGATCCTTCAGGGAGAACCGCGCTCTGTACACCAACTCTCTGGTCCTGTACGAATTGAATCGAACAATAATGTCATTGGGTTTACCCGAGTTGAATGGTTGACCATAGCGCATTACCCTGTGCGATCTTGAGATGTCGTGTTTATTTATATTTAGACCCATCTTGGTGTTAAATAGTTTTAGAAGGAGATCATCTGTATTTTCATCTGTGTTGACACCACCACCGGAAATGCCTGAAACTTTTAAACAGTTCCTCCTACTGTATTGTTCTAAGTCTTCGACACGGGAAGTTAATTTATCGATCAGGTTTGTGAGAGGTTGGACTGCACTGTTAATGACAGATGGCACATCAAGTGATTCCTGTACTGATTGTACAAACAGTTCATTGGATAGCAATTTACTTGCTAATTTCGACATGACACTACTGTCATTGATTGCAGATATGGACTCAAAAATTTCGCTGACTTGTTCATCATCAGTTCTCTGAATTTTTACCTAAACATACACTTCTGTACATAATTATTCAATATACATTTTTACACGCAATACTTCAATCGTAACAACGCCATTATCTGTAATTAATCATATACATGTATTTGTTTCAACAGATACGTTCAAATGTATACATGTTGTATGTATATAAAATGTAAGTATAAAGTACGTCCCGGATCCGATTGTTTAAAACTATTAATAACATGTTTTCATTTTATGAGAAATGTCTAGACTAGTTATTTATCAAACGGATGATATACACACAGACGAACCTATATTTCAGGCGTATCTCTTTTAATATTTGTGCAAGTCAACGACACCTTCCTACCGCCAAAAGTTTTACCGCCAGAAAATTACATAAAGATTTTATATATACACATTGTACAGTACGTCAAAGAGAGAGAAAGAGAGTTCTGCCAGTTTATGGAGCTTTTGTTTAGACGTATAGACTCCCGGAACATGAAAGGGTCTTTCCACTTTTGAATAAAATTTAGGTTTTCAAGGTGGAACGTAATGGAAAATATGTATTTTTTTTTTCAATGTAGCAAAACTTATAATCATTACATTAATACGATAGTTTTACTAGCAAAATAAACCAAAATTCTTCAAATATGGAGTCCTACAAATTCCTATTTCGCTCCGAAGTACTAAAGTAGTAATAATTATCTCAAAGACAGACGGTATTTGTGTACGATTCCTCATTTTTCTGTATATGTCGGCGTTAACTTACTAGTAGATAGAACCACTCTAATATTTGTTCGGATATACATGTATATGTCATCAATAGAATGTTTACGTGTTTCTATTGTTTAATCGAAGGAATGCCCCTTTGACGAAGTTTAGAATTTATAACAAGGTTATAGAATGGAAGAGGACATTAGAGCTCAGTCAATGAGAGAGAATATTACAGGGGAAAAAACGAAAGTATAGCCAGAATAGTTTCAAGAAGTCCCTTCCGGTAGGCGGCGACTTTGCATATGACAGCCTGACAGTTCATCGGGTTGGTCCCATCATCTCGGGAAAGAGTATTGACTGTTGACTAATAAGGCATGCGACAACTGTATACTATACTGTATAGCCGCTTAATTTTGCGATTCAATGATTTTCGCGATTTTTATTTGAAACGGAAAAAAAATGGCCATAGACTGACTACTATTTTTCGGAAATCAGAAAGCACTTGTTCCGGTTTTTAACAGTTTATTTGTCGATGCTATAATTAACAATTGTTATCCATATGGTGCAACGTAATTAAAAAATGATTTGGCTCATGAACGCAAAACGTTTTTTTGTTAAAACATGAATTATATATTCTATCATATTTAGCATATATGTTCTTAACTATTATGATTTAAAAATAACTTTGGATATTTTGAGGCGACCTGGTTGGCTAATATTGGTACTACATAACGACAGGTTTTAACGTAGTTTATTTCGCGGATAGCATTCACCCGCGTCTTATTATTCGCGAATCTGATTTTCGCAGCCACGTCAACGGTTCGCAAAATAGCGAAAATAGCATCCTCGTAAATTACCGGCTTTACCGTGTTATATTTCGAAAAAACATTGACAGTATCTTTATCTAACTAAAATGGCAATGAATTCACCATATTTGAAACTCAAATGCCAGATACATATTTCCATATCCATTTAATTGTTAGCTTTTAATATGCAGTGACGTACATGCAAAATATTGACATTAAAAATGAATCATTTGTATGCATTTAAGACAATATTCTCGGTAACAATTGATAATCATTCACATAACATTGCACGTGTGTTGAAAGACGTGTGGGATGATGCAATACTTCTCTCCTTTGCTTGTTTGTCGAAATGCATAGAGGATATCTAACAGTGTTTTCAGTAATACAAAATATATTTCACCAGTGTTGTTGATATTTTTATATTTTACCGAGAGAATACCAAGAGTAGCACGAGTATAAAAAAATAGACATTAGCCACACGAGTGAAATATAATTGGTATTACTGAAGAAACTGTTACTTATTCTGTTTATTACATTTGATAGGAAAATATATCGAGGCAGCTTCATCATTACAAGAATTCATTGCGCTCCATACTCCCCTGTCAACGGCTCACAGATGTTCAATCTTGCATGTTGACGTCATATAAAATACTGGAGAGCTATACGTCAATATTAATTTTCCACATTTTTGTTTATAAGCAGTGTTCTGATAAATAAAGTAAAACTAAATGAATAGATAAAATTTCTTATATCTTTTATGTACGAAACAGTTTGTTAGGGTTAAGTTTTTATCACGTACCTTCCGATAAACTTTACAAAGATAGACATGACCCTTAAATAGATGTAGTTGTGATACTGTATTATGATTTAACAATACATTATGGTTTCTTTAAAAGAACTTCATTAATCGACTTGTCACAACACATTGTCACCTAGCCAGACTTTGATATTCGGACAGTTGGGTGTCTGGCCTTGAAGGCCATCTGTCGGAATATCTGTGTCCGGTCTCATGGCCAGAGAAAACTCGGGCTATATATAGTCACTGTAATATATAGTCACTGTATTGTCTGACATCGATAGACTTTTACAATGTATAGGACAGTGTGGTTCTGTAGTGTTATTTTTCTATGGTAATTTTATAATCGAAATAGTAATCTCCAGAGAGACGGAGCGTTTTAAAGACACCCTTTAGATTAAACATTTCACTATCCTCCAACTGTAATATTTTTTTCAGCGTTCTTTCAGGATTAAAGTGTTCGATATTGGATACATTTCTGGTCTAAAATGAAATGCGATTTCATAAACCAGGCAGTTACTTTAATAAGGTAATTTGGACATATACAC
>NC_047027.1:22611393-22690674 GCF_902652985.1 Pecten maximus
TTCGGACAGACACATGGACGATAAAGGAAAGTAATGGAGACAGACATAGGGACGATAAGAATGAAACACGTACATTTGTATATATATGGACAGACACAGACATATCAGATAGAAAAACATACGGACAGACAGAGACGATAAGACAGAAACACGTACGGACGAACACAGAGACGATCAGATTTCAAGTTATTATTCCCATATCCAGATTTTGTTTTCTTTCTGATATCTAAGTTTAAATTAATGTTATAAATATTAATATTTATACTATAATTTGAAATAAGACAATAGCTATTCATGATATATATATCCTTATTTCAGCCAACGCTACAGATCTACCTGAAACTGAGAAGGACGTGGAAGCTGAAATCAGGTTAAGTATTTTAGAAACATTTTAAACGAATAATTACTGTTTACAGAACTTTAAGAGCTGCTTCTGTTTCTGCCTTTTGGATTATCATACTATAGTCTCTAAAGCTCTACAAAGTCAAAAAAAATCTTAGTCGACCTGTTTACAATCAATAAAGCTATTGTTGATGTTATGGCTAGAGATTGTATTGGTCAAACCATTATCCAAGAGTAAATCTTCTGTTTCAGCATTGATTAAATATATATTAGGAGTTCGATAAATGTTTTCAGCAAGTTTCAACTTGCCGAATTGAATTTTCATATAGTCTTTTTACAATCTCGGCTAAGTAATAAACACGATAGCATTTTCAATTCGTTCGAAATGTATTCCTTAAAACGTATCCGTCATCAAATATGTTCACCCTGTCACTATCATAAAAATGACAATTACTTTGTCCGACTTGACGGAGATAAATTACATTACGATACTTACCCTGATCAATAGAGGAAATAAAAAGGAGCATATTATCAAACGATCAAGTTAATCCGATTATATGATAGTTAATATTATTAAGACTATCCTATATGGTGTGCATGATGGTTTAAGTGTGAGATATTGATTTTTCGTCACCTATATCATCAAGTCACCTATTATGATCGCATTTTCACCGTTGTCGTTGGCCGAACGTCGTAACCTTATGCACAGATATAACAGAAATCAATGTTCATTACCTGTTGTTATCCAACATTATTGCGGTGATAATTCTTTCCAATAACAAAAAACAGCATAATTACAATTGATGTATTAGTTTATGTTTATCATATCCTAAAAACGGAGTGAAATGATAGTACCTTGCACTTTTTCTTTAGTCAGATTAGATTAAGCTTACAATCTAAGGTAATTTATATTGTAATATATCTAGTGTCTATTTTATAGCATTCAGTAGGTTGATAAAAGTCATCCGTGGACGGAAATGAGATATTGTGCTAACATACACTATCATTGCTTAGTTTCTGGATGATTATGGTGTCCGTGCATTTCTCTAAAAATCAATTAAATCAAGAGAGACGTTATAACTAATATCAGCGAATTGTTGGTGTGATATGTTCATGGTAATTCTAAAGTTGATATTTCTTCCTTCTAACCAAGTTTCGTCTTTCTATTGTCTGCTTTGACATTGCCATATGTCTGGCCTTCAGAAAACCGTTTGCCATTTGAGGAAGCATTTGGGTTTGCTCACCTGACCGGGACATACCAGAATTAATAAAATGTTACTTTTTAGCTCTCTGGACGGAGTCCAGGAGAGCTTACGCAGTCATTCTCATGTTTTTGCCGGAAGTAGAATTATTAAAATTTTGTGGACAGAGGATATCAGAAACAGTGGGACTGTCAGAATGGATTTCAAGACACATGATTGGGGTCGACACGAACTAGATTTGACAAGAAATTTGAGTTGTTAAATGTTTTCATTTTCGAGTAATCGTCAATTTACGGTGTCATTTTGGACATATTCGGTGTCACAGGGACATGCCGAACGTTATTCTGAGGAGTTATGAGGCAAAAGTTCCTATATCAACCCACTGTAATGTGTATATAGTAATGTGCTGCAACACACGTATCCCTGTGCCGCTGCAAAAAAATGCTGCTATGTGTGTTACTTTATACACATTATGTCGTCTGCTACAGTGTACAGAGTGTCTCGCGAGGTATACGTATACGTCCCTGGCAAACACACTGATATGAAACATTACTATGTGAACGGATTTTGACAATATTTCGTCATGTTATGAAGAAATGTCCATAGTTTCTTCTCATAATATTTATTTATTTTTCCGTTGAGTATTTATGGAGCAATACAGAATTGTCTACACTGATAATTTCCGTGTGACGCCATTTCTCTATATGACGTTACTAAAATAACATCAAAATGGCGTTCAAAAAAATAGGTATTGTAAAAAAAATATATGATTTCTCTAGTCATATACATCGGAAAACAGTGAAAATATTATGAGATGAAACAG
The DNA here is from genome assembly GCF_902652985.1 of Pecten maximus. Classification (NCBI taxonomy): domain Eukaryota; kingdom Metazoa; phylum Mollusca; class Bivalvia; order Pectinida; family Pectinidae; genus Pecten; species Pecten maximus. The sequence goes on from NC_047027.1 coordinate 22,613,761, forward strand.
GAAACAATTCTCTATAAGAGTACAAAATTTCATTTAAAACGATCAATACACAAAGTCAGGAAAATTCATTGAAAAAGTTAAAAATACAAAGAATATATAGCAAAATTAAAAAAAAAAAAAAAAAGACTAAAATTGGCACGTTACTGTATCAACGTCCAGAGAGCTACGAGGCCCTTGGCCTCTTGTTTACATATGTGTAGCCCTTAACATTTCGGACATAGGACGGCTGGTTCGCCCGTTATCAGTATAATATAACCGAATGAGATCAGAATTATTTAGATACTTCAGCGACAAAGTACTGCCAGGTCGACATCATTTCCTCGCTATGACAAGTAGACCAACCGCAATTCCATAACACATGCATCTCACATCAGAGGTGGCAGTCCTTAAAGGACCGTTATTGTTGGTAAAATAATAAACAAAATCAAACCGAAAAAATATATAATTGTACTAGTTTAGACTATAGTTAATTAATTTCAAAATTAATATGAAAACAATATTATATATCTTGCAGAAACACATATGTTCATATGCAGAGACGCCCGGACAGTGACAAGTATATAGAAATGTCGTTAGGTACGCATTTCAGTTTAATGAAATTATCACTTACGACGGGAAAATGTCCAGATTATAGATTAAATACCAACGGTAATGTTGTTTTTTACTAGAAACCTGTCTGGCGATTCGATACAATACTTTTCAAAGGTTATACTGATAAATTTATCTTGATAAAATATCTGAAACATACTAAATCGATATTTTCTATAAACAGCTAGTTTTGCAAACTACAACTTTTACAGTTGAAATTAAAGAGTGGTATCTATAAACAATAATATTGCGTGGTATTGCGATACGTTGCTTAAGCATAGCATGGAAAAGTACCCATACAGTTTATTACTCTGTATTGCTTTTTTCTATTTTAGGAAGAGGAGAGAATGAATACGTCAACACCACATTAAAGTGAGTCCTGCCGTATCTGCATTGACTATATTGACCAAAAGGCTGGGGAAAACAAGGTCCTAAATACACCATATCAAAGATGATCTTTATCAACTTCAGTTAATTTATTCGTTTTTAGAAATATTAGTAGACGATGATTAAGTTAGAACGTTTGATATATGCTTGTCATACCTATATCAGGGTGTCAGTATTACTAATCATATGTTTTTTGTTTTGTTTTTAATTTCCTGTTGTAGTTTGACTTTGTTGAATATTAAAACAAAATGCATAACTTATGCGTCATTTGTTGTGGTATTCAACCAGCGTGCCTTTTATATCTTCCATTTTGTCATGTTGTAACATAATTAAATCTGGAATAATCAAATTAATATATTACCCATAACGGACATACTCAAAAAGACACATGTTCAATTTATTTTGAACAATAGATTATTCATACACTATTTCATGTGACACTTAGCCTGCTTGTCTTCTGTATGTTTCTTGTCGTGAACATTTTTGTTTTGCTGGATCAAACATAAATGCTTTAAATGTTAAAATGAGAGAAATAATTGGATCTAGAGAAACCACAAATGCAGAAATCATGATAGATCAATGATGCATTCTGAAATGACCAGATTTTAAACGATAACTTTTTTTCACTGCGTCATAAAAAGACTGTCCCGTCATTTTGATTGAAACATCAACCATCAATGATTAGAAGGTAAAGATCACTGAACGACCGTTAGACACTGCTCCAAACATTTGCTGTGTTTGTTCCAATTTTCTGTTATCCGCATCGTGTTAAAAACAATATATCTTTTTTTAATTTCACAACGATGTGTCCATGGTTATATCGAGTCTCCGTTTGAGCTTAGGAAACTATCAAGGTATTTAGTATATATCAAGTACTGACAGAAAAGGTTAAATATGAATCTATATACAAACTAGGACCAATGTTGAACAAAATGGTGTTCAACATTAAGCCACACGAGCACAAGGCCTAATGTTCAAAGGATTGGGGTTCAACATTAAGCCAAACGCGCACTAGGCATAATGTCAAATATAAAGGAGTTAAACGTTGACCCACACGACCACAAGGCCTTATGATCAATAGAATGGGGTTCAACATTAAGCCAAACGTGCACTAGGCCTAATGTGCAATATTAATCCACGAATAATACGATAATCCTATAGCGAAATGTCTGGTATTTTAATTTGATGAAAACTAATTTGGACCTGGCGTGTTTCCTTTAAAAATCTTCAGAATTTAAAAGTAGGTAAACAGACGTGTCAAAATTACCCGGAAGCCTTCTTCGTATCTAGTCGCCCACTCCGACCTTGGGCTGCTTAATCAATTTATCTCGACCACGAAAGCGAAGTAATTCAGCGTAATGCATTAGGCTTGATAGGATCATAACAATTTATTATGTTGACGTATCGTTGCCCTTATTCGAAAATCGGTGAATTTGTGATGGATTGGCATGTTGGTGTGAAAGAAAGGTTTCTAATGGAGTGTGATGAGTTTGCACCTGTTGTAGGGTCGTTCAAGGAATTTGTTGTATTTGGTATAAAAGACGATTTATGGATTAAGTCTATATAATGGGTTTTGGAAGTCATCTCTGTTTTTAAGATTACACTTAATATGGTTAGACACTATGGGTGGGGATAGGTGCTTTAAATAAGAAGGAGAGTTATCGTTACAACTATTATAAAACATACATAATTTTCGATTTCTTCGCTTACCTACTAATGACTGCCACTTTTTTTCCTACAGATATATTCTTTCTTAGTAAAGATGAGTAATTCGGTGATAATTCGACCTGCTTCATACTGCATATTCCCCATGAAAATGGGTTAGAAGATAAAGTTTGTGTGATAAATCAAGAGTATTTCGGTTTTAGTAGGATTTAAAGTCATTCGTCATTTTGCAAAGTTTATTAGTTGTTTAATGTCGAGTTGAATTTTGGGGGAATGAGTCAATGCGAGGTCATCGGCAAAGAGTCTACTCTAACAGATTAAAAAAAAGTGTATTAGCCATATCATTTATATTAAAGGGAAAAAGGTGGCTCTAAAACAGATCCTTGAGGAATTCGAGCTTTGTTACATTTTGTATTATGTAGTGATTGACGTTTATTAATTAAGTAGTTTGCTATCCAATCCAAAAATTAGTCTTTTATCCCGTATATGTCTAGTTTTTCGAGACCCATATGCCAGACTCCATCGAAAGCTTTAGAGAAGTAGCATAAAACAATAGCAGAATATTCCTAGTTTTCGAAGACTAGAAGTAGGTTGTGACTGAGTTCGAATAGATGTTGAGTATCAGATCTAGAGTGGTTAGGTAGGAAGCCAGATTAAGATTTTAGAGACGTTTGGTCCTAAAAAGTTAGTTGTAATAGATTTATACGTACAGTAATTGCTTGCTATTTCATTCGTATGTGATCAATATACACGTAAAAAGTTGTGTTTTGTAAGTTCAATACAGTGTATGTAATCTGTTAGTTCATGATTTTATTAAGCATATGATAAACAAAGTATTTTGATGGAGTCGACCAGGTAACGACCAAAATCAAAAATGTTACAATTGCTTCAGCATTTTTCTTTTTTTTTTCAGACTTTTCCCCCAATTTTCTTGATTGAAAATAAAACAGTAACACCCCAATTTCACTACTTTAGACTGGTGCGTCTACTGTATTGCTCTTAATCTTCCAATGAAGACTCTCTTACGGGATTTCCTAGGACATTGACTTTTCCTTGTAGGGACACATTGGATTTGGCGGTCGTCTTAAGTTTACCAGAATTGATCTATGTAAGAAGTCCTTCCTGCAGTAATCTGTTGATTAATGGAAGGTCCGAGTGGAGTTTCTAAACTGGCAAACACCAATAACATCCGTAAGGTCAGGTTGGTAGGCTCACCTTGTGTTGTGATCACAGTGTCCATTTTTGGTATGTTTGGTAGAGACGACCTTCTGCTTGAGGATACGGGTAGGGTGTCATTCGATAATTTTGGACTAAAAATGTCTTGCACTTTACGTTTTGGTATGACACATGGAGCAGAGAATAAACTTGCAGTTGGCTATGATCTTACAGCTAGGTGAAAGCATGCAAACGTATACGATTACGAGTGTACATGTTAGTTTATATTTGCGAATATTACACATCACTTCGTCGCTATAAGATAACCTTGTGCATATTTTAGTGACTTTCCCGTTAAAACTTTCACATTTATAAACATAAGCAATTTCACATATCGATGAGGAGCTCGTTTAGGAGCCTCTGTAGTAGGACTTGACGTCACGCATAAGCCAGGCTCTGATTGGGGTTCCGTGACGTAAACACGTTAAAATAATTTTAAAAATAAATAAATAAATAAAAATCAGGTTACGAATAACGTAATATCATTTTATTAGATACATGTAATATAGCTAATGTGGATACACAATAAACATTACAGGCCCAATATCTTATGGCTACCGGGTAGGGACAATACGCATTGTCAACAAACACTCGCGTCACAGGACAGCACGCATGGCTTCACCTACAAACACACTTCATAGAGGAACTTGAACTTGAACGCGGAACGTTGATTTGCCTGTACAGGTAGCGGCTAACTTAATTGTTAAAACATATATTTTTTACATAAGTTTTTGGAAGAACCAGGATATTTATTTTTCATTTTTGGGAGAAACAAGATGACACATACAGTACGAGGAGGGTGATTTGGTACTCAAACGCTCACAGCGCGTTTGCGCCCGTCGAGCGATGGGGATTAAAACCCCGCTGCAATCCCGCCGTAATCCCGTGCAAGCGATGTCGCTGCGATCCCGCTCACGCAGCGATTCCGCTCTGACAAGGCGGCAACCCCGCTCAGCCAGCGATTCAGCTCCGGAAGGCCTGCAAACCCGCTCAGCCAGCGATCCCGCTCCGGCGGGCCAGCAAACCCGCTCAGCCAGCGATCCCGCTCCGGCGGACCAGCAAACCCGCTCAGCCAGCGATCCCGCTCCCCTAGCATGGACACAAGAAATCCTGCAATCTTTTTTTTTAAATATAACGATGAATAAGAAGGAACTCATATTTATTTCATCAGAAACGTTCGCAGAATGTAATGTAACGTTTACAAAATGTGTTTCGTATTCACTTGCTTGAGTTGTTTTCTGCTTGTGTAAGTATCAAATCAAGAGTAATTTGGTAGCGTGAGTAATGAAGTTTAGTTTAACAAAAGACATTTTATGGATCTTAAAGTATAATCATAGAAAAAGGTTAAACACAAAGTTATTTTTTAAACAACATCTTGTATCTAAAAATGTTCATACGGAGAGTAGTGTAGTGCAAAATGCAAATGTACATCTGATTTTAATTAGATTGAGTATTCTGATATATTTCTAAGTTGTTTTGTCTTTTTGGTGTACATACTGTACATGTACATGTTAGCTGGATCGTATGAAAGAGGAACATGACGCCATTTGGCCTGTTTCGACCTAAAGGTGACCATTTTCAAATAAAAAGTAGTTCTCAGATTTGATATTCGCTGGTGTCAATAACATGGGGGAAAACGTAGTTGATGAAATATTTAAGTTTGGATGTCAATTAGACTAACTACATGAATAATAGAAAACAAAACCATCAGTTTATGCAGCATACGGAAGATTAAGAGATCAAACCACCAACATTTATCTATTTTGCATACATATGTACATATCTACAAGTTGCGAAGCTTACAACGATGACAACTGAGCAAAATATGAGTGCAATATATATGTTTATATCTATTTAGGTATAAGGTGATGTAGATTCGCAATAAGTCAAGTGATATTTCACATGTACATGTACTCTAGTTAAGCTCTCGCTAGCGCTGTGCGTGAACAATCATTTATCTTATGTATACATTAGTGCGTGGTATACCACTTAAAGTATCGCAGTTATGTATGATATATTAAAATAAAGAAGGCAATTAGTTCTGTCAGTGAAACATTTTCTTTGATATAGGCAGGATTTGAAATGTGGTCGAATTGTACGATCGCCAGCCTTATGTAGCCATGCCCGTCTGAGTTACCTACAAATGTATTCAATGCTCGGTAAACGTCGTAGTATGCACAATGCACGCGCAATGTACAGGGTACCGAGACAGTTTTTTGACGGCTGTCGATGGGCAGTATACACTGATACATGTAGGCTTAGTTTGTTGTCCAATCCATTCATATTATATATATATATATATAATATTTATGTAATTCTCCGAATGAAATATTTGAAATGAAATGTGGTCATCCTTATCATTTACGTAAGCTGAGACGGTAAAATGTACAGTATTGTATACTTATTAATCTGTATATCACCCGTTTGATAGGTAACCAGTCTTGACATTTTTCATAAAATGAAAACACATTCGTTTTGAACAACCGGACCCATAACGTATGTCTCATATATACATTATACATGTACATGTACATTTGTATGTGCTTGTTGAAACAAATACATGTACATGATTTATTACGGATAATGTTGTTATTATGATTATTATTGTGTTTATATATATGTAAATTGTATATGCACGTTTGGGTAAAATATCCAAGTTCGTCCTTATTCAAGTAATATGAAGATCAATAAATAAGTGTTTCACGATATTGATCTATATAGGCTATGCATGATGTCCAATCCTTTTGACTTAACATCTCGTCAATAAGATGTGTTGAAATTAAAATTATGGATACTGAGTGTTCTATTTTCTTACGAAACCTGACATAAATAGTTACCCTGATATTTCATTTAAACATATTTTTATTTTAACTTATATGTATATAAGAGATTGGGCAAAACCACCTTTCTCGACACAAGTATACATGAAAAAAATGAGTGTAGGACAAAAGCCCCCCCCCCCCCCCCCCCCCCCCGGACATTAGCCCCTAGGACGAAAGCCCGTCCGGACGAAAGCCCCCCCCGGACAAAAGCCCCTTCGTTATAAATTTAGCTGGTATACTTTATATAAATCTGTACTTTTGAAAAACAGAAACTATATATATATATATTGTTGTTTTTATCTCTGAAATTTGGAGAATAATTATGTGGAAAATGAAGGTCCTTGGTTCAATGTCAGTGTAGCATTATATGTCTGTGGTTAAACATCATAATTGATTTTTTCAAACTTTATATTATTAAGTAAGCTAAATATTTCAGGAAAGTTCTCCATGATGAACAAATTGTTACTGATTACACATAATTTTTGACTTCCTAATATACTGCAAATATTGATAATCAAAGAAATGCCTACAAAAGCAATAAACATTTGATCCCTATTTGCAGTGTCTCAAATTATAATATAATAAGTACATAATGTACCTAACCAAACATGTTGCTCTGTGTTGTAATAAGTTTAATTTTAGGAATAATTAAAATCAAAGAAACAATGAAGCCATTAATGATATATTTCTTTCCAGGAGAATATACAATATCAATGAAAAACCTACCAAACACCTGTGTAACAGCTTATTGTTTATGTAACAGCTCAAGTAGTTGTTGTTGGAACCGGTTGTTTACATTGCAGAAGCCACTGGTGACTGAAGTCACTTATACATATTTGTAGCACTTGATTGAACTTAATGTTATATTGCTAGATATATACATGTATATTGAACTTTTTTTTTAGATCAATATATATAAAAAAAATATAAATATTTTTTTATGAAGGGGCTTTTGTCCACTTTTTGATTAGTGTGAAGGGGCTTTTGTCCTAGGGGCTAATGTCCGGGGGGGGGGCTAATGTCCGGGGGGGGGGGGGGGGGGGGGGGGGCTTTTGTCCGTACCTCGAAAAAAATACAGCAAGATGGTGGCAATATTATTTTTTAACATGTTTACAAATTGGTTTAGCGGGAGAGAGAGAGAGGAGGGAGGGAGGGGGGGGGGGGGGGGGGTATATATAAAGATATAGTGAAAGTAATTGCTCTTATTTCAATGCACGTGTATATCTTGATATGTTGCAACCATTAAACCAATACGTACAATGTACATATTATAAATTTATAACTTTCAACAATACAAATTACGTACCTACTTTAAATCTGAAATATATATATGATTTAAGAATGATTAATACAATTATCATCGCATACGGATTTAACGGGTTTTACTTCCGCTATTACGGCCTCAAAAGGAAAACGGTAGGTGCCTTATTCTAAAAGACCTAAATGTAAGAGGTGAGATACAGGTAGACTAGTAAACATGGAGCATAGGCTAAATCCTTATGTAACAACATTCCGCCCGCAGGTAAAAAAAAGCTGTAGGGGTCCGATGGGGTCACTGCGATACAGGTATACTCGCTATTGTAATCAAAATCTGTGATTGGCAGATGTTAACAGCAGGTGAAAACATTTCTATAACGGTAACTACACTGTACACGACCGGTATTTGTCCTGTGTATAGAGGATTTATCTATATCTCATTGATTAACTCCAATCATGATTTGTAAATGACGCGATTTTAACCACGTGGTCTCCATACACACAGTTTTATTTGGATACTATAACACATGGAAATGTGTTACATGAGGAACATTAACATTGTATCACACGTACATATATATGAATAAACAATCCAGTTACAAAAACATAATATTCATAGGATTATATTACATACACGTAATCAAAGAAGAGATTTTTTTAGAAAAAAAAGACAAACCATTTAGAACTTCCGTTTATAATTATGACCTTAAACAGACCTTTAGTTTAGTTTTATTTGGATTTGAGCGGTAATAATTTAGAATATGTAATTTCTTTGCAAATTTTCAATGATTGCGTTTTTACAGGAAAACAGATAATGATACTCATCTCCTACAATCTCTGAAGACAAGGTTCATATCTTCTCCTGAAACTCTTTGTTACCTACCAGTTTCAATGGAAAATTTCAATTACATGTACGTACACTGTGTATCTAATACAATTAGAGTTAATCTAATCTCAGGCGTCATCGGACATATAATGGACTGGTCAATAGCGCGGTGAAGGAGGAAATACTTCACATTGTTTGGGTGTTAGGTCTTGATAATAATGGTGACTTTCGCATAGTCAGTACGTATTTTTTTATTTTTTATTTTTTTTACTTCCGAAATAAAAAGGACAGGAAATATTCCCATGTTGTCGTTATAATTTATTAAAATTTGTTTAAAATGTGTTTTTGTTGACGTTTTTATCACATACACATGACAGATGACACAAATGTATTGTTTTTCTCACAATAAAGAAAGAATATTGGACTACACACACAGTCATTCTGTGGTCTATATAGTTTAAACTGTATTTTATTTGACAATTTCCATTTAATAGCATATATACAACATAAGATATACATACATACGTATATACTATTATGCTCGGTCTTGTAATCAAAGACCGTACTACATGTATTTCTTTGCTGGCAAAAAGAGATCGGGAAGGCAATCGATTATCCTTTACAAAAGTGTTCGATATCTCACAAAATAATTTTGTACCAGGCTGCTAAAAGGGTAACATTTTTTTCAATTCTTTATTAGTCTTGCGAGTATACATATCATCAACATCATACGATTACAAAAAAATATAATTCAAGTCAGCTCGAGTAGAGCAATGCACTTGTGACGATTTTTTTTCTGATAAGAAAGTAATTAAATGATTAGCTACTATAGTTGGGAAACTATTAGCACTGATTTCGATATCTACCGGTAATATACATGTAAGTGTATGTCCGTGATATTAGCCATGCCAGAGATGTCCCCGATGGACACATAAGTAATGATAGTAATAAAAACACAATATCTTTAGGCCGTGGATTTAAAACTACGAAATGTTCAAATAATTGTAAAGTTTATGAAACTTACTACAGAAATTCAAAGATAATTTTCCCAAACGGACATGTTGCTAGCTAAATACTTCAAATGTCTACGTAAAAATAAGTCTAGATCAAAATAACGAGCCCCTTATGTGGCCTCTCAGAGGTCATGCACAAAACGCCATCGATACAAAGTGAGCGGACTTGTAGCGGACCCGCTCGAGCGGATTGTAGCGGACTTGTAGCGGACCCGCTCGAGCGGACTTGTGTTCCGTCACTTTCATTAGATCATATCTTTGCCTATATTGATATTTACCCTATCAAAATATCTAACGAGCGTACTGTTTGTGCATTTCGCATAATCTGGTTTGTCTATATTTGCTTATGAATTGTTCCTTAATTTCTTCATAACCTTGTTTTGATAAACCTTGTTGGTTTAACAGATTAATTTGAATTTCAACTTCATAGTATTTTAAAAATTCTCCGTTTTCATTCATTTAAAGAATTCAAAGTTTGATTTCAGTATGAATTTTTGATGATATTTTAGTAAGTTCATGAATGATGGGGTATTGGTCTTCCTTTTAATATTTTACCAACATATAGCTTTTGAAGCATGACATTTTACATAAAGAATATCTAGATAAAAATATACAGTCGAACCCACTTAATTTGAAATCGGATATATTGAAATATCGTTTAATTTGAAGTGAAATAAAATCCCCGTCCAAATGCCTTCTTTGTCTTTGTATTGTTTCATCGGTTATTTTGAAATCGGTTTATTTGAAATATCGCTTTATTTGAAAGGAAATTATTGCCCCTTGTAAAAAAATCTTGTAAAAAAAAAAAAAATCTTGGCAATGCTAAACCATTGTTTATGTATCGCTTATATTGAAAGTCGCCACGAGTAGCTTAGATTAGATATAATTACCGGCCGTTACGGTACGTGCGTCCGATCAATAGATAGGTAAAAATGAAAGGCTGTATCTCCATTTGCCCACTTTTTAAAATCACAATAAGGGGAAAATGTTGTGATAGGGATTATAGTCTATTTCAGAGTAGTTCACCTTGTTTTTACCTGTGATTTACCTGGGATTTTCACCTGTGTTACCTGTGCTACATGGCTCATACCTATAAGGAACTATAAGATATAAGTAGCCACATGTATAATTTTATGCAGTACTTTATATAGGAAAAAATACACAGATTACAGTATTATTATTTTGTTGTTATTTATGATGCGCAATGTACCTGTTTATAAATATTTATATTTAAATATACAGTACTTTATATGAAAAAAATAATATTGTTTAAAAGCTATTAATGTTTAATATTAAAAGTAATAAGATGTATTTTCATTTGATGTTGTACAATTCAAAATTTATGTCAGCATTTAAATTTCGTTAACCTATCTACTATCTATGTTTATGTAAAGAGAATTCCGGTCGTTATCCAAGCTGATGTTAATTAATTACTATGGGGGAAGGGTGGAGGATTATAGGTGACCATTGGTCAATTATGATCCAAGCTGCTGCTGATGATTAGAGGTGTCTATGTACTTGATATACATGCATGTACAGATACATGCATATAAAGATAGAAAGATATATCTTTTTTCTGAAATGTTACGTAAATTGTATTATATTATGCGAGTGTAATGAAAAAATGCAATATGTTACTGCTAATGTATTACTAGTGCTTAATGTATAATGTGCTATATATGTTTGTAAATTGTTATGTATCAAATGTTTTTTATATCTATGTGAATATGATGTTCTTTTTAAACTGAAGAATGTAACATAGAATGTTTGAAAAATGTTAACTATTAAAAATGCAATATGTTTCTGCTAATGTATTACTAGTGCTTAATGTATAATGTGCTATATATGTTTGTAAATATGTTATGTATCTAATATTATATATATGTGTGTGAATATGATGTTCTTTTTTAACTGAAGAATGTAATATAAAATGTATGAAAAATGTTTTTAGTATATATATTATAATGTATTACCAGTGCTTATGTATAATGTTTGTGGATATGTTAACTATCTAATGTGTGTTCTTTCTTATATTATATATGTATGTAAATATGATGTGTGTATGATGAAATTCACGAATAAATGATAAAATTAAAAAAAAAACTATAACTTAGTGTTATTTTCCCCACTTCTCAGGTACATAAATATACCTCTCTTTTTGCCCACTTTTTAGCACAGGTAAATCATACAGGTAAACACAGGTAAAATTATTATGGAACTGACTATAATTGATTTTCCATTGTTCTCCTATGTATACACTTTTCTTTGTTCTAAAAAAAGTGGGCAAATGGAGAACACACCAAATGAAATTCTGATTTACACAATACAAATAAATTGTGACTTTTAATCATTAAATGCTTTCGTTATGAGCATGAATCTGTATTTGTTTATGAATATACCTCGAGAGACACAGCTTATTTTGGCTTCTGCTACATATATACATCTAAATCGACTCTCATTTAACTACACGCGAGACAATTACAAACGACGAGGCCATTCTTAGGGATTCGACAGAAAATGAAAACAACGTAACCAGACCAGTGATTTTGACAACGACCCTCAAACACTTATGTGATCTTCATTCTACTTTAATTAGGACGAACTTGGATATTTTACCTAAACATACACTTCTGTACATAATTATACAATATACATTTTTACACGCAATACTTCAATCGTAACAACGCCATTATCTGTAATTAATCATATACATGTATTTGTTTCAACAGATACGTTCAAATGTATACATGTTGTATGTATATAAAATGTAAGTATAAAGAACGTCCCGGATCCGATTGTTTAAAACTATTAATAAAATGTTTTCATTTTATGAGAAATGTCTAGACTAGTTATTTATCAAACGGATGATATACACAAAGACGAACCTATATTTCAGGCGTATCTCTTTTAATATTTGTGCAAGTCAACGACACCTTCCTACCGCCAAAAGTTTTACCGCCAGAAAATTACATAAAGATTTTATATATACACATTGTACAGTACGTCAAAGAGAGAGAAAGAGAGTTCTGCCAGTTTATGGAACTTTTGTTTAGACGTATAGACTCCCGGAACATGAAAGGGGATTTCCACTTTTGAATAAAATTTAGGTTTTCAAGGTGGAACGTAATGGAAAATATGTATTTTTTTCAATGTAGCAAAACTTATAATCATTACATTAATACGATAGTTTTACTAGCAAAATAAACCAAAATTCTTCAAATATGGAGTCCTACAAATTCCTATTTCGCTCCGAAGTACTAAAGTAGTAATAATTATCTCAAAGACAGACGGTATTTGTGTACGATTCTTCATTTTTTCTGTATACATGTATGTCAGCGTTAACTAACTAATAGATAGAACCACTTTAATCTTTGTTCGGATATACATGTACAGGTAGATGTCATCAATAGAATGTTTACATGATTCAATTGTTTGAACGAAGGAATACCCCTTTAACGAAGTTGAGAATTTAAAACAGAGTTATAGAATGGAAGAGGACATTAGAGCTCAGTCAATGAGAGAGAATATTACAGGGGAAAAAACGAAAGTATAGCCAGAATAGTTTCAAGAAGTCCCTTCCGGTAGGCGGCGACATTGTATATGACAGCCTGCGGTCTCGACAAGCAGTTCATCTGGTTAGTCCCATCATCTCGGGAAAGAGTGTTAACTGTTGACTAATCAGACATAAAACAACTGTATACTATATACTATATAGCCGAGTAAATGATTTTCGCGATTTTTATTTAAAACGGAAAAAAATGACCATAGACTGACTTCTAATTTTCGGAAATCAGAAAGCACTTGTTCCGGTTTTAACAGTTTATTTGTCGATGCCATAATTAACAATTGTTATCCATATGCTGCAACGTAATTAAAAAAACGATTTTACTCATGAAGGCAAAACGTTTTTTTTGTTAAAACATGCATTATATATTCTATCATATTTAGCATATATGTTCTTAACTATTATGATTTAAAAATAACTTTGGATATTTTGAGGCGACCTGGTTGGCTAATATTGGTACTACATAACGACAGGTTTAAACGTAGTTTATTTCGCGGATAGCATTCACCCGCGTCTTATTATTCGCGAATCTGATTTTCGCAGCCACGTCAACGGTTCGAAAAAAGCGCAAATATCGTAAATTACCGGCTTTACCGTGTTATATTTCTAACCCATTGGCAGTATCTTTATCTAACTAAAATGGTATTGAATTCACCATATTTGAAACTCAAATGCCAGATACATATTTCCATATCCATTTAACTGTTAGCTATTAATATGCAGTGACGTACATGCAAAATATTGACATTACAAAATGAATCATTATGATTTGTATGCATTTAAGACAATATTCTCGGTAACAATTGATAATCATTCACATAACATTGCACGTGTGTTGAAAGACGTGTGGTATGATGCAATACTCCTCTCCTTTGCTTGTTTGTCGAAATGCATAGAGGATATCTAACAGTGTTTTCAGTAATACAAAATATATTTCACCAGTGTTGTTGATATTTTTATATTTTACCGAGAGAATACCAAGAGTAGCACGAGTATAAAAAAATAGACATTAGCCACACGAGTGAAATATAATTGGTATTACTGAAGAAACTGTTACATATTCTGTTTATTACATTTTATAGGAAAATATATCGAGGCAGCTTCATCATTACAAGAATTCATTGCGCTCCATACTCCCCTGTCAACGGCTCACAGATGTTCAATCTTGCATGTTGACGTCATATAAAATACTGGAGAGCTATACGTCAATATGAATTTTCCACATTTTTGTTTATAAGCAGTGTTCTGATAAATAAAGTAAAACTAAATGAATAGATAAAATTTCTTATATCTTTTATGTACGAAACAGTTTGTTAGGGTTAAGTTTTTATCACGTACCTTCCGATAAACTTTACAAAGATAGACATGACCCTTAAATAGATTTAGTTGTAATACTGTATTATGATTTAACAATACATTATGGTTTCTTTAAAAGAACTTCCTTAATCGACTTGTCACAACACATTGTCACCTAGCCAGACTTTGATATTCGGACAGTTGGGTGTCTGGCCTTGAAGGCCATCTGTCGGAATATCTGTGTCCGGTCTCATGGCCAGAGAAAACTCGGGCTATATATAGTCACTGTAATATATAGTCACTGTATTGTCTGACATCGATAGACTTTTACAATGTATAGGACAGTGTGGTTCTGTAGTGTTATTTTTCTATGGTAATTTTATAATCGAAATAGTAATCTCCAGAGAGACGGAGCGTTTGGTGAGATAGACCAAACATTGTTTTGGCAATTGTATAAACGTAAAGTTAATAAACGACCACAATCACAAACTGAATTAAGGTACAATGGTAAAACCTTACGTGAGCCTGCTGACATTGTAGAGGCATGGGCGTTACATTTTGGTGCGATATTTCAAGATAAATCGGATGAATGTTTTGAAACAGGCTTTGAAAATGATATTAACACGCATATTAACAATATTGAGTCCAATGTTAAGTTTGAACAGGATAATTTCCTGAATGACGTCATTACGTCAGTAGAGATATCGACGTCATGCAAGAAACTCAGCACAAATAAAGCTGGAGGGCATGATGGTTTAGTTTATGAGCATTTTAAGTACGGAAGTAATAAACTATTCGAACATATGGCTGCGTTGTTCAATATGATAATAAAAAATGAATACATCCCAAAACAGTGGAAAAGGGGATTAATTGTTACGTTGCACAAAGGTCAAGGGAAAGTAAAAGATGATCCCAATAATTATAGAGGCATCACCCTACTGCCAGTCATGTTTAAGTTATTTGAAATGTCTATATCAAATAGAATCAGCCCAGTCATATGTTCTGATACGTTTCCCAATAAGCAGCAGTCTGCATACCAAAGTAATCTGTGTAGCCTATGCACATCTTTTAACTTACAAGAATGTATTAATTATAATTTAGAAAATGGATCAAATGTATATGTTGCATTTTTAGACAGCAACAAGGCGTTCGACACAGTGTGGCACGCAGGTCTTCTTTTTAAAATACATGAAATTGGACTGAGAGGCAAGATATGGGTTATTCTTAAAGAAATGTATACACATGTAGAAAGTTCAATCTTATTTAATGGCTTAACATCACCTTTGATCAAAATGGAGAGAGGGATTTTGCAAGGGGGATCTTTGTCTGCCAAACTGTACCTAATTTTCATAAACGAATTATTGAATGAAATGGAAAATTGTGGAAACGGCGCAGTTATTGCAGATTTAAAAGTTAACATCCCAACTCAGGCAGATGACATTTGTCTTGTTAGTACAAATTTTCAAAGCCTACAAAAAATGGTTAATATATGTGAAACCTATAGTAAGAAGTGGAGATTCACTTTCTCATCTACGAAAAGTAAAATTGTATTGTTTTCTGAAAAACGCATATCCCATAATATACAAAATGTCTACCTATACAAATTTGTACTGCCTGTAGTTGAAGAAATTAAACATGTCGGAATATTGTTAAACGGCAGAAGAAATTCAGTTGAAAGAACTACTAGAGCATGTTGTAAATTAAAAACTGGTGTTATGTCTCTTCTAAAATCTGGTGCTCATCCCAACGCACTTAACCCTCTCACTGTTGCTAAAATAGTCAAAATTAAAGTGTATCCTTCTGCACTTTTCGGATGTGAACTATGGTTACTCTCCAAAACTGAAGTATTATTATTAGAAAAGGCACAAAATTTTATTGTGAAAAGTATTCAAAGGTTTGAAAAGAGAACTAGGACAGACATGTGTGTATCATTGCTTGGCTGGACTAGTATTGAATCTTATATTAATATCAAGAAATTATTATTTCTGGGACGAATTTATAATATCGATAATAGTATGCTAGTACACAAGATATTTATTACTAGATTTTTTATGTTCATTGTAAACAACGAAAAACAACAGGGATTTATACCCGACATTATTTCTATTTTAAGAAAATATTCATTGTATGAGACTTTTGTTGACTATATAAAGCTAGGGTATTTTCCGGGGAAACTACAATGGAAAAAAAGCGTCTATGAAAATGTATATAGAGTAGAGGAAACTGCATGGTTAGAACGTATGCATAACCACAATGACTTTTTCAGATTTAAATTTATTCATTCTAAAATTAAACCACATTATTTATGGAAATTGGCTATTAAATATCCTCAGTATTATAAATCTATACACTGTATCATAAAATTATGTACAACATCTCGTATGTTGGACCATATGGCTTTATGCCACTACTGTGGTATTTTATACAACGATACTTTAATGCATATAATTCTACATTGTGAAAAGAATACTGCTATTCGTGATAAATTATGGTGTTTTTTATTTAATATGTTGGGTATTGATTTTATTGCGTACCTTCACAATTTATCAGATTTTGAACTAGTTAATGCTTTATTAGGAAGCAAGTTAGACTATGACATGTCTAACGAAGACAACGAATATGTAAGATTAGCAAATGTAAATTTTCTGAATGAAATGCTTAAAAATATAACCCAATTTGCTAACAATTGATGTTTCAATATAATTACTTGTGTGTGAAATAACTTTGTATATGTATATTCAGACTATTCTTGTTTATATGTTGATTGTATGATGTAATTATTCTATTTGTGAATCTTCATTTGTGGAGGAAATAAAGAGAATAATAATGGCCAGAGAAAACTCGGGCTATATATAGTCACTGTAATATATAGTCACTGTATTGTCTGACATCGATAGACTTTTACAATGTATAGGACAGTGTGGTTCTGTAGTGTTATTTTTCTATGGTAATTTTATAATCGAAATAGTAATCTCCAGAGAGACGGAGCGTTTTAAAGACACCCTTTAGATTAAACATTTCACTATCCTCCAACTGTAATATTTTTTTCAGCGTTCTTTCAGGATTAAAGTGTTCGATATTGGATACATTTCTGGTCTAAAATGAAATGCGATTTCATAAACCAGGCAGTTACTTTAATAAGGTAATTTGGACATATATGCAGCTGGTAATTGTTTAAATTCTCCTTTTAGAATTAGATAAGTGTGATGAAAGGCAGATTTTAACATGTAATAGCCGATAGGGTCACCTCCTACAATATCTTGGTTTGTTGTAACCTGACCAGGGGTTTTACATATGGGTAGGTAGGTAGTGCAGAACTTTTTTTAATTCAGTTCTGAAAACATACATGTATGTTCAACTTCAATACAAAAACAGACCAGAATTTTAACTGTTTGGAAATCATTACTTATTTTGTAATCTCAAAAAAAATAAGAAAACAAAAATTATAATTAAATAAATAAATAGATAAATAGATAGTAAATAGATAGATAAATAAATAAATAAATAAATAAATAAATAAATATATAAAAAGATTTGCGAGTCGTATTTTCAAACTTGCAAAGCAACTTCCGGACATTTACAAAATTTATATCCGGAACGGTCAAGTCTATTTCTAAAACAAGTTTTGTTTTTCACAGTAACATTTTCTGGGTAGGCCATTTTTTTTCTGGATATGGTTGGTTACACCAAATCAACTTTTATTTTTATTTTGGCCTAACATACATGTATACACAGGGACAGGAATGCCCCCGTGTGATTTGACTCCACACTTCTCCATCAAACAACTATTGAAAAACATAGAAATACATATTTTGATCTATGCGGTTAAGTACAACGTCTGTTAACAATATCTCATATTCACATATCTTAGACGAGAAGGTTTCCTCTTAAGATCGAAACTTAATTTAGGAATTACATATTTATTGGGGTTACGTTGTCTGTCTAATTCACATTTTTGCCTTTGTCCATTTCCCAAACAATTCCGCTAAAATTGTAGAATGTCAATAGAGGCTATTTAGGTCTTGAAATTTCGTGAAAAATTTACTTTTCCCCGAAAAGTGAGTGCACAAAAAACACTGATTTTACAAAATGCCAATTTCTGACACAAAATACATCTATAAAACACACATGTCAGCATAAAGTAAGCCGATCCTGTTTACCTTATATTTCAAAAGTAAGTTCTTCGGAAACGTTGAAGCAAAGATCAACGATTTGATTAGCAATATTTTGATAAGATACATTTTATGAATATAAACGGCAAGTTATGCGTTAATTACGAGTCCCACGAGTTTAAACTACTTTAGATTACAGTACACAATGTTTACGTACTTTTCAAAACTCCGTTATAACTAAAATGTAATATAGTTACACACTATTGACGTGCTGTGAAAGTTATCCATCTTCGTGAGCACGTGTTGAACGTGTCTCTTTTCGCAGAATCAGGTTGAATAACTGTTTTTCGCTAAATCTATGTTTTTCATTTTCTTTACGAATTTTATCTATTATACATACAGATCAATACGGCAAAGAATGGTAGCACGGGATTGGCTGTTGGTGGGAAAGGAACCGCAAAGAGGGCGCCGTTTCCTGAGATTTATTCTCGGTAATGTCAATAGCAGGGTAAAGATCTGTATTTTTCATTTTTGTTTTGAATCTTTTTTTTTTTTTTTTTTTTTCTTGTGGGGTTTTTGTTTCTGTTTTTTGTTTTGTTTTATAATTATGTTCTCCATGATAATTAATGATATGGTCAAAACCTATTACTCTCTTTAGCGACAGACGACCTTAAACCATGGTTAGACAATCAAAGATAAAATCAATTTATGCTACTTAACGAAATAAAATTTGTAATGAAACGAGAAATTGTTCCATATTTCTGACCCTGACTTGGACCAAAACGAAGGCCATCTTTAACCTAAATCAAGATTAGTTAAGCATACAGGAAATAATTATATATAAAGATCGGCAGGTGGAAATATTATCTATTTGAATCTATGTCTCTTCCTGTTGTTATCGAGTATTGAGGAAAATAAAATTCGCCATTTATTTCTGATTCTGTCTCTCTGAAATTATACAAGCGTATCATAGTGTGTGTAGCTTAATCCTAATCGTCCCGAGCATCTAAACAACTAGTTGGAATTAGTTTTTTTTTAGTTTTCATTACAAGTAAGAAAGGAGAAGATAAACAGCAAGATAAATTATATCCACTGACCATACAAGATCCTATCAAGTTTACTTCATTACGTTGAATTATTTACGTTTCGTGGACCAGGTTTAACCCCGGGTCAGAGTGGGCGACTGGATAACGACAAGAAGAGTCCAGGGGAATTTTGACACGTCTACCGACTTACGTTTATTTTCTGAAGACGTTAAAGAAAGCACCTCGAGTCTATTTGTTTTCATTATGTGTTATACAATTAACATAACGCTCGCGTGCGGGTTAAAGTTCAACTCCATTATGTTGGACATACGGCCTAGTGCGCATGCGGATTAATGCTGTCTTGGCCTTGACATTTGGACATTTATTATTCATTTACTAAGTTCCTTGTCAGTTTTGTCTATTTCCAAAACTGGACTTCGATAAAGCGTGTACAACAATGTATACATATCTCTAAATGTATCATATACACAATGTGTTGGTGATCTGAAGATAAAGATTTGAATTTCCTGTCATAGTTGTACTTAGAGAAATATCTCTAAATATATATATATATATATATATTGATGTAAGCTTCGATCGAGGTCACTCCAGTTAAGGAGTTGGTCAAATCCTACAAGTTAATGTATATCAGTTCTACTTCCAATGCTTAACGGTCGAATGAATTTCAAAATGAAGTTCAGGGCGAGTTTTTATTTAATTTACTCTATTGTACGTAATTCTCAAAGTTCGTACCCGTAAAAACCGGACGGAAACGAATATCCTTAATTACATTTCTGCAACTGTTAAATAATCAAAAGTTCAAGGATAAGCACCAAGTATTATAAGAGATATGGCGTCATTTTCTAGTATCAGGGAGACTCCGTTAATTCAACACAACACCTGGTAACCTTTAAGATAATAGGCAGACTTATAACAACGTCCTAGAGGTACTCCGCATGACTGGGTTCCGATGGTAATCTTTGTGTAAACAGAGATAGGTAAATCAGTTTATGGGAAGAAATTAAATTCTTCAAACTCATTTGAATCTAACTCATGTAAGCATACAGGATATTATATGTACATGCATAATATGAATATATATTATTTTGCTAAAAACTGCTTAAATATGTTTGGTTTGATAAAATTGTATATTCGTTATTATACATTGTATGTTATAAGAGATTTATTCACTTTTGGGTTGTAACACACATTATTTTGCACTGTATTTCTTTTCTTTATTTGTTTGTTTGTATGTTTGTTTTTTTGTTGTTGTTTTTTGGAGGGGGAAGGGAGGAGGGGGGTTGTTTTTTTTGGTTGTTTTTTTAGTTTTGTATTTTGTTTTGTTTGCCAAAGGCCTAAAGCTGTGAATGCAACTTGAAATTGACAACTTAGTATTTGAAATATATAGTAAGTGTCAAAGAAGATACCTCGAAAATTCTAGATAATGTCTGCCATCAATATTTTCTCCGTTTATTAAACAGTATTCAGTTTATCACCAAGGGAACACTCACAACCATTTATTTCAGCATTTTTAATGCATTTCATAATACCATTTTCGCTCATAATTTACGTTTAGAAGTTCTTGCATGCCATACAAAGCAAAGAAAACTTGTTCTGTCTATGTGCGTATAGAAAATATGTTCTCAGTGTGATGATGATGATGATGATGATGATGCAGAAGAGCAGATAAAGAAAAAAAGCAGATTGAAGACAGAAGCTAGAGCCGAATACACATGCTGTGGATCTTTTGAATTAAATGGTGTTAGAGTCTATAAATTGTACATACCGTTTAAGGCCAATTTACGGTAACACGAACAAAAACAATAAGTGTAACTCTTGTAGAGACGGCAGTCATGCCTAAAAAACTTAATTGATGTTTAATTTCGTTTTATACTATGTTGACACAACTATCGGTATTCTCGTCCTGTTACGCCTTTACAGGAGAAAAAGTGTACTTTATGTCATTCAGGCCCTATAGAAGATGAAACTCATTTTCTCATAGATTGTGACTTTTACTCAGATTTGAAACTTTCTTTATACAACAAAGCATTATTTTATTTACCAAATTTCACAAATCTTGATTCTTCAATCAAATTACAATTTCCTATGCGAAATGCGAACTTACAATCCACGTTAACATCGACATTATACAACATGTACAGACGAAGATTATGTTTTAATTTTGTTTAATTTGTACATTATTATGTATCTTTACCCAAATATGGAGGTTATGTTACGACACTGGTAGTTTTTCTAATCTTACAATTTTAGATAAGTCGAAGTTGTGTTCTTAAATCCTAAATTATTTTAACAATATACTTGATATTCTTAATAGGTATAATTTTTAAGTGTCTCGTAAGCCAAATTTCGGCTGGACATTTTTACTCTAATTGGTATTTTTATCTATCATGACTGTGTTTTTACCATGTTGTAAAAATGTGTGACACTCTAATAAATAAAATACTGTATTGTATTGTATTGTATTGTATTGTACTATTCGGAACACAGATAATGTACAATCACACACGTAACATAATGTCAGATCAGTTACGAGATGATATTACGGAGATAACCAGTGGTCATCTGGCTGACCATTATCAGAGTGGTCATCTGTGTCGGTTAGTATTGATCCAAGATACCAAATACAATACATCTCAGAATTAACAAATATACTTTAATCCATATGCCTAATTGATACATGTCATCATCAATTCAGACAGTTGACTGGATTTAGGGTATCTGTCGTTTAGGAAAGTCGCAGATATTTGTGGAATGATGATATTTGCGAATTTTGGATAGCTGATGATTTACAATGCTTCTTTATGTATAGGATATTTGTCCGGTTTTATGATATTTGTGGATTCAAAATACCTTTTAGAATATCTCTGAATTCAGATATTTGTAGATAAGTGATATTTTCTATTATTATTTTAGTTAGTTTTTGCGCCAATATCATTGGACGTTGAGACCTCACGTGACCATCCTTAAAACAGTGATCGACCGATAAAAGTTGATTGAAAAAGTTGATTGACCGATCCATCTATAAATAGATCGGGAAAAAACCGCGGCAGAGCATCAGAGCATGTTAGTCATTTGAGCGTTTGATTCAGAAGGGCATTGAAATAAACAGTCAAGCGTCTAGCGTGATCTTGATTGTAAACAATCGCAGACGAGACGAGTCGAAATGGCTGACAGGTTTGCTTCTCTGTCAGTGGATGAAAAAGACAGAATCTTTAACAATGCAGATGCGGCAAACACGAAAAGAGTTACCACGACGGCAGTGCGAGTATTTAGAGAATACCTTACAAGTAAAAGTCTTTCTGCGGAGTTTGAAACGTATGAAATCTCCGAGCTAGATGAGGCCCTGGCTAACTTTTATCTTGAAATGAGGAACAAAAACGGAGAACTGTACAAAAAATCTACTCTCTTATCATACAGACACGGAATACAAAGACACTTGGAATTGACACGTGAGGTTAACATCATGAAAGGCGATGAACACAAAACCAAGAAAAATAATAAAACAGTTATAGCCTTTAGATTTCGGTCGATGCATGGTTTTATTGACCGAAGAAAAATTATCAACCTCGGACTTCGTCCTCGGTCGATAATTTTTCTTCGGTCAATAAAACCATGCATCGACCTCATCAAAAGGCTATAATTGTATAATGTAGGTTAGTTGTTGATAGAGGATATTTGTCTGTGTTTGTGATATTTGTTGATTTAATTATTGCTATTATTTTGTATTCATTTTTTATTGTGTTTTTTGGACATCTAACAACCAAGTGATTCTTCATCACAAAGACTGAATGATCAACTCGTAACTCGAACAGTTTTAAGCAGAGACCTTAGCATTTGTTGAAGTCTATGTATAATTGGACCTCCACTAGTGTGTATAGCATATTTTCAGATGTTTTGGGGGGCTAGATTAAAATTCAGTAAAAATGACAACCCTCGGCGTTCATTATATAATCATCATAACAATTTGAAAGTTTTAGTTTGGACAGATTGGACAATTTATGTGCTGACAAGGTAGATGTCCATTCTGCTACTATAGGTCAATTTTCATGGTATATTCTTCGCGGTCAAGGTCCGTGAGGGCCCAGAGACATTTGTGATAATAAAAGTACAAAATTGATTAAATCCCGTGTCGGACCACGATTAATCCTGTACAGGTGTTTCTCACCAACACTGTTTGGTGGATGAAATAAGGTCAACAATGAACCATCTACATTTCTTAAATCAATTTCTCCTCCGGGAATATGTATATTTACAGTGTATATATAATTATGCAACTATTCTACCCAGAAAACAAATTGATTTCCCGTCATTCATCCATTTCTCGTATTTCATTGTAAATGTACTTTTATTATAGTTATTGAAATGAGTAAAAGAAAAACATATATTAATGTTAATATTTCCACGCACTTGGCGAATTGAAACAAGAATAGGTTCCAATATCAAACAATAAAAGGGAATTCCGTACCATTTCTGAAGGTCGGGAAAAGGGTGTATATATAGAGTATATTGAATGGTTTACCGTTTGATATCACATATATTTCACGAGCATGACAAAATATCGATATTTTCACGAGTGCGAAGCACGAGTGAAAAATATCGAAATATTTTGTCATACGGGCGAAATATATATTAAATTAAACGGAAAACCGTTCAATTTTCTTTTTCTTTCTGCACTTTATATATGTTTTCATTAAAAACATCGAACAATTAAGTGTATAAAAGTGCAGGAATCAGAAACATAATTCATGACGGCTTCTCGTTGTGACGTTACTCCACGTCAACTTGACGGCGCTATTTTGAAATGACTGATTAGCGCAATTTAAGTGTTGGCAACTGTTATCGGAGAATCTGTGCATGAATAGCCACAACTAACGTCAAGTGAGTACTTTACCAAAAGCTAGTTTGAATATATCAGACATACAGCAAAATAAACAATTTAACTTTCTTTACATCGATACGAAAAATCGATAAGTTTCCTTGAAGTGAATACAAAGGTTTGATCTCATTGGTCGAAAATTAAAAAAAAAATTATATTTTCACGGCAAAATCTTACATGTTCACTGCCAAATCTTATATTTTCACTGCTCATCGCTGCAGTGAATTTTTTTTTATTTGTTTGATAAAATTTCTATATTTCACAGGCAAAAATACAATAAAAGGGAATTCCACACCATTCCTGAAGGTAGGGGGAATGGTATAGGGGCCAGTTGCTCTGCAAAATTCGCTCTTTACACTAACTCTCATCTACCCCTGACTAGAGACTTGTGATTGAAATTCGGTAAAAATGACACACCCGGTCTTCAACATAAGTAATGAGCACCAGGGGTCTAATTTTCCCCGAATTTTAATTCAGCCGCCCAAAACATCGGAACGTGTGTTATACGAGGTCCAAATACATGTAGACTTTAGATTATCAGGTCGCTGTGTTTCGTTGGTTTAAGATCTACGGTCTCACAGACCGGTGAAAAGCTTCCAAGAAAGATACCTCAATAAATCTCATTACACGACAGTGTATCTATTGCATACTTCAGATTATATGAAATACACGATTTTTACCTAAACACGACCATCCCCAATTCAAAATTCAGTGTAACGTCTTCGTCCTCTAGCTTGTTTTAAGAACTTTCCTTCCAAGAAAGGTGAAATAGCGATACAGGTATAGGGTTTTGAACTACACTAGGACGTCTTCTGTACAAAACCCAAGTAAGGATGTAAAGTATTATTTGAATTAAATAATGTTTGCTTGCTAACCATCATGTTAATCTATTCCTTTGTGTACGTCACGTGATTGCCTTATTGGGAGTCGCGACCAAATAGGAGATATAATGTGTATTGTTTGTATGTGGACATTCAATTTTGCACATAAATTACATGCATGATGTACAAACGATGCATAATGATGTGCGCACGATGTTCATTTTTTTAATTTATTTTATTTTATTTATCTATTTCTTGGCGAATTGTGCGATCGGGCGATATTTTGCTTCCATTCGTTATCATCTTCCAATGTTAAACTTTGGTGTTATGAAGTTTCTCCCCCATCAACTCCATATGTTGAGCTTACACAAAAACAGCAGTATAGGTTACAAATAATTGTCAAAAATATATAATAGTTGATTTGCAGTATGGGATACCAGAAATAACTATTAAAAATAATCGATCTCTAAAAAAATATGCAACGTCTCAATGTCGGTCATATTGTAACAACATCTTAAATCTTAAACCAATCAAGTTCCCCTATTTGAATGAGCCAATCAGATTCGAGCAGATCAAGGGATCGGTAATCGGGCGTTTGTCACAGGTGTATATAACACCCCGCGCTCTGTTTGGATTTCCATTGCGTAGCTCGTCAGACAGGTACGTGCCACCTGTACCGCCGAGATGCTGACCTGGACTAAGATGTCGATTGTTAGAGTCTTTTGCTTGCTTGCAGTCTTGAATTGCGTTTCTGGATTTGTCCTCAAGAATGATGAAGAAAACGGTAAGTCTTGCATTATTTAAAGGTCACATGTTTTATAATATATGCATATTTGGGAAATTAGGTCGAATATGACACAAAATCGTGTAGAACGTAAACTACATATGCAGGGGTCTAGCTAATTCGGGATCTAACAGTTATAATATTTGTTTCAACTTTGTTCTTTTGTTTTCGCGGTAATATTATTTTCGCGCTTCTCGTTTCTGAAACATTAATATAAACTTACTTTAATCATTTAATTCATACATGTACAATACACAATCATACAATCATAGTTTGAATGAGATTCGGAAGCAAGTATTAAACTGATATTAATCCGTTTCCTTTTATGTCACATTTAGTAAACGACAGTAAGTGGGAAAATACAAAAGTGAGCAATGCAATACTTGTATAGATGAAAAATGAGGAAATTCAGGAAAGAGGAAACATTGCTCTAAATAATGACTGAGCTAAATACATAATTTGTGTGTTATTCCTACAGAAAAATTAGAATGCGCTTATTTCTTTATTTATAAATGCGCGAAATTTTGACCGCCCCAAAATTAATCCGTTTACAGTATTTATTTGTTTTGTCCATATACAGGATTAATAGGTAATGAAACCAGAGACCTACATGAATTATTAAGATATTGTTTATGACTTAATCACGTAAATAGTCTTTGTTACTTTATCAATACGACGTCCTGTAACATTATAGGAAACCCGAAGATAGAAAAAGAAAGAGATATTATAGTGAACGCTGAAATTGATAAATTTATCGATGTATTAATTCAAATATTCACACAAATACTCTACTGGACTTATATCAAATAAGTAAAAATAACAAAAAAACAAAAAACAAAAAAAAAGTTTAAATAAAAAAGAGAGAACTGTAACTGCAGGCGCTGAAGCTCAAACTATTGTTAATCTTAGCGTTAATCTACCATGCATCTAACCACTAGCCTGAGCTGCAGTGTAGTAATTCTAACATGTATTTGTTCTATCAATATGCTAATCATAAGACATATCTCTCCAAAATGTATGACTTTATGTAGTATGTACTAATGTCTGTTTGTATACAGACATATACACAAACTGTTCCTATGACGCTCGGAATAAAACTTAATTGAAGTTGAATAGTAAGGTGATCCATAATCCATACACCTACATACCTATCGCTTTATTTTCACGGACCACGCGACTTGGTCGGGGGACATACAATGTACCTCGAGTCCGTCAGCCTTCCCAACTAAGAGGTGTATATGAGAAGATATTAAAATGTTTACAATTGAACTGTGTTTTTTTTTATTGGTGTTCATTCCTTAATTGAATTGTTTTTAATGATCATATTTATGTTGGATTTTAGAAAATGACTTAAGAAATTGTTATTTTCGACTGTACCATACAATCCGGCGACGATAAGCATATAACTCATAATTGTTTCATCATTGTCTTCATGTGGGGCCACCCATCCCTGAAGCTTAAACAATATTTCTTTAAGTTTAGTATTTGTTTCTGCATACATATTTTTAATGGCATTGCTTTTCATATGATAAGCTGTCGTTAATCAAGACAATAGCTTCCCCTTTTTTACGTATAGCAACACTTGGGAATCTGTAGGGCTTGAGAAGATTACCTCGGGAAACTTCGGGTATCCTCGGATAGTTCCGTCACATTCTCTCCCAAAGTGCAAAGCGACCATCCAGCTTACACAATACATACAGCGTAGTATTGTCAATGTCTCGATTTCAGAATGTTCATTTAGAAATAAAACATCAAAACCTTCATTTTTTTTTTTAATTTAAAGGTTCTAAGATGTAATTGGAAACCATTTGTTAATTGTTAATTCGATTGATATTACAATTAGTTGATATGCATTGCATTGGACTGTTGGAGAGATTTCCGCTCGAGGAATCCTTTTGAAGGCTGCATGACCCGTAACATATCAATACAATGTATATAAGTATAACTGTTCTCCTAGTACAGCTATTTTAACATTATTGAAATAAAACTGGTACATATATTTCCTCCCACAACTAAACATAACTTTATTTGAGTTATAATGCGCTTTTCCATTGGTTTACTGATTTCGGCTATTCAGTTCTAAACCAAAATATTTCAATTTCTACTCAAGTTGGACTCGATGAAACTACCAATCTTAATCTGTTTCATTTGCTCATGAATTTGACCAGATTAACACTGATCAGTGCGTATGAATACATGGTTAAAATCCTTCCGCGGAACCATTTCACTTTTTCTACATTGTTGTTATAAACATGGATTAATTATTAAAATTATCAAATTGATAATGTATTCTTGTATTTTATGAAAGACCAGATATGCTAGATACTTTTTTTTGACAAAATAATGCTGTTTTTAATCCTAAAATTGCGGACTATTTTACTCGACCGACAAGACATGCACAATCTGGAACTCCTCGGGCTTTTCCGCATTTAGACTTGCACAAGCTACAAGATATTAATATCTAGACCGACTTTTTTATTCGAAAAAAAAAAACAATTGAAATATAAGGATTGAATCTAGATTTTCGCAGTTCATTAAATTTGTCTCAAGAGCAACTCAATTCATGACCCCATGAAATCGACCAAATCAAGATTCAATCCTTAAAACGAAGCAGTTTTTCGCAAAAAAAGAAAAGAAAAAACGTCAAATTGTTCAATGCGATCTTACGTAAATAATATTAGTTATTCGTTTTGCCGTTATTCATCGAATTAAGAAAAAAAAAATTCTGGCGAATGACTTGCGTTCGGTGATTTGGCGATAGAAAAACATGTAGAAATTCACAGTAGAGTACTCAAACTTCTAGGTAGCCTGTTTGCGTATTTTTTTTTATTGTTTCTAATATGGGCTTTGTAGGCCTTTTGAAGTACGACCAAGCAGACTGAGCAAGTCGACAAGAAAGTGGGAAAATTGCGAAAAACTCTAACAGTGCAATACAGAAAGTGACGCCGTCCTTCTGTAGATAAATTGTTCACATTATCATAGCCCACGATTGATTCGATTTGGGGAAAAGTCACATGGGACATGTATCGATGGTTAATGTGCCTCTGCTATATAATAAAACACGTGCAAGGTAACAAAGCTTTGTATCTGTTACCAGTGCTACGTCTCCCTGCGAGTGTGTACCGTGTGTAATTTATGCAATTACTCAATTTGAATATTCATTAGCAAAATTGAATTGTCACTTTCAACTCATTGTCCCAATTCATCGGATTATGCCCTCGTACAATCTCGGGAATTTACACCTGCATACTAATTGTGTAAATATAGCTTCAGACACGCCTTCCATGAATAAATTAGCTATTTGGAAATAATTTACAATCCTGTTGGGAAAAAAAGGTTTTCAATAATTCTAATCTTTTAATTACAATATTCTTCAATCCCACTATCAATTCATTTTTTAACAAAAGTGTCCCAATATTTAGCGACTATTTAACTTTACTACACGAGTTTTACCATAGAACAAGCATCATACTGCATTTCAATTTCAACACAATTTTATTAATTTCAAATACGTCAAATTAATTGGCCGTCACGCTAAGTCTATGTAAGTCCTTTTCAAGTTCTTACTTTAAAATTTGCGGTATATTCTGCAGTGATATCAACTATGACGAGTAAAGGGAGAAAACTCCAATTTAAAATAAATTCATTATATTAATAATCGCCATATTCACCGTACTGACCTGGCGCCGTTGCCTACAGCCAGGCAACGATAATCTATATAGAAAATGAACGCCGAAGACGAAATCGGAAGAACGGTTGAGGTATTTTTCTTGTCTTTTTTTTATGTGATAATGCTGTCTTTCAAGGGAAATAACCCGACCACGAAACAAAATGATAAATTGGCTATAATTTGCAAGGATAACGGATAGAAAAAAAAACACTTCTCATTTTTTTTCTAATTCGCCCAAAGTGCAGACGGGTATGACCAAATTATGGTCTCTTTAAATGGCCGAGGGATAGAAAAACATACCAACGTTTTTTTTCTGAATTCAGCAAAAGTCTTACAAAACAGATCGATATGGTTTGCATTATGCGCATATTTTTAAGGTGTTTTTAAGGTGTTTCTTAACATTACACTTGTGATAACGATGGAAAACGAGGAATATACAATATGGTGCCGATTGTAACGCATGAGTTGGTTTCTATATTGAATTGAAAATTACTTAAGCGACAGGCGACAAAAAGTTTTCATCAATAATTGTTCTTTTGATTTTGGCTGAATACATGTGTTCTTCAAGGGTCAATTCTTGGACCTCTATTTTTCCTAATATATATGAACGATATCGCTGAAGTACTAAAATCTACAACATGTCTCTTTGCTGATGACAATTCTCTAAAATTATCTTCATCTTCCTGTCTAGAAATACGATCGGTTTTAAATAAGGGCCTGGAATCTTTAAATAGACGGGCTAACACATGGCTTGTTAAAAGTCCAGTCATAAAGAAATATTATAATTGTTTAACTATAATTAACTTCATGATGTAGTTTAGCACCGTGGTTTCATTCAAGCAAGTAACAATTTGTGTGCCATATACCACGTAGGTTTCGAACTCGCAACCCAGAGGTTGAGGGCTAGTGTTAAAGTGTCTGTATACCTTAACCACTCGGCCACCGCGGCCCCACGTGAGGCAGTTGCCAGGTACTGACCGTATGCCAGTGTTTTTTCTACGGGTACTCCGGCTTTCTTTCCTCCAAAACCTGGCACGTCCTTAAATGACCTTTGCTGTTAATAGGACGTTAAACATCAAGTATACATTCAATATATCATGTTAATATGATAACAGCTTCATGTTGTCGATTCACCCAGGTGATCATTGTGTAGATAATACTTAAGGATACTGGCATTATTTCTGAGTTGACAGAGAAGCTTACTAGTTATTAAGTTTTCTTAGTGATAGTCACTAGAAGTAGCTTGTAATCTTAGTGCATGATATTTATATACACTGAGCCTGGCCTCTGTGTCACACGCCTAATGTGACTATACATACGGGTAATACATGTATGAAAAAATAACAATAATAAAAGTAAATTAATAAATAAAAAAATATAATTAAAAAAGCAAACAAAAAACAAAAAAAACAACAACAAACAAACAAAAACAAAGAAGCGGTCGTTTATCAGAATATGTTAAACAACATTAGATAGTTAGGCTTATCAAACGTATTTATATATTTTGATTACCAAAATTTGTAACACCGGATGTCCTCAGTTTATGGGTAAATATGCATGACATTAGAATGTTGGTTATTGCCTACAAGACTTCGCACCTATAAATGAGGTACTTGGGGATAAGATGCTCTGAAGTAGGAATGATATTTTCTTTAAAATGTGTTTTTATCATCCAATGTTATTAAGTGGATGGAAATAAAATAAAGCCCCCCCCCCCCCCCCCCCCAAAAAAAAACAAACCCAAACAAACAAGAAACAAAAAACAAATAAATAAATACCCTCCTGAACTCCTGAAAAGCACGCCTCCTCGACTTCGCATGGATGGTTAAAAGGACCATTATTCTAATCTAATATTTTCGTTAAGATTTCTTATTACATGAAGATATTGGTTCCTTTTTATTATTTATTTCTACTTTTCTAAGTCATATCCTTTGTGTCCATCTTTGATTGTGTTAAGGCTACTACCGAAAATTGATATTGAACCCTGCATACTTTTGATTACGGGAAATGGTGATTCAGTCGCTATCACACATATACTAAGTCGCATATACATGTATACATAGTGTTAAGTGCGGTAATCAATGTGGATTTACTCTCAGTCGTGTGTGGTTTCTACTTCTCAGAGCCGACAATATCATACGATAAATTAAAAAAAAAAAAAAAATTGCCGAGAAGAAATATTTTAGATTTGAAAAGAAGAAATTAGAAAGCGATATGTATTTCACTTGAATTATATTCATGTACAAGACATCAAAATTTTTTTTACAATGGAACAAACAATGAACTGCTATGTGAGCCTCTGTTCCGAAAAGTTATATGATTTCTAACATATATGAATAAAATAGATTTTTTTAAATTTTCATTGCGGCTATGAATACCAATGCGGTAGCGCGCCTCGGAGGATATGTAGCTAGCTACTGGTATTCATAGCCGCAATGAAAATTTAAAAAATCTATTCAATTCATATATTTACATAACCTTGATTTAAAAAATTTATATCGAGAAAACGAGAAATTTTATTAAAAAGAAAAATTTGTCATGTATACGACGAAACGCCAAATTATTAGAACAGCCGGGAGATCCCGCCTATGCACCACGCCATTGTTTGAATGTCGTTCCGCATTTTCCGGTATTTTTTGTTTAATTTTGTATAATGTTTATTTATTATTTAATTCTTGAATTATGGTATAATTAATTAAAATGTATATGCTCTCTCATTTTTTTTAACACTTATCTCGTACCAACGTTATTGATCCAAGGGAAGCTACTCTTCCTGTCTTACTGTCGATGGCGTATTAATATGACCCGATTAATCAGGTGATCTGCACGAGAGACAATGTTTTCATACGGTTTTCATAGTGTATTCATGGTCATATGTTTGTTGTTTTCACTTGGTATGCTCATATCAGCAAACCACATTAGGAATGTAAATATAAAATGTTTGCTGAAAATGCATGGTACTAAGATGTATATCCAAATCTATTACAAGTATGTGTACATGCAATTGCTTACAAAATGACAAATGCTTTGTCATTACCACTGAAGTACTCAAGTGAGCGATACGGGTTGTGTGTTCTGAGTGAAACACGCAGACTTATTTTCTGCAATAATCTATTTTTGTATTTTACAGTAAATCAAGAGATAAATGATTACAAGAGGATATTACAACTTCTCAGGAAGGAAAAGTTACTAAAACTAGCTAATATGCATATGGACCACAAAACTACACAACGGAATGCTGAGGAAGAGGAAAAAGGCCAAACGGAGGTATTAATCATCACGATTTGATAATTATAGATAGATAATAATATAAACAAATAAAGAATGAATTAAATAAAATTAAATAAATAATAATAAAAAAAAATAATAATAAGGAGACCGAGGTATTTATCATCAAGATTTACTGAAAATAAATGGATATATATGAATAAATAGATAAATAAAATAAACAAATAAAGAATGATACAAAAATACGCATCACATTCGCACTCTTATGAAATGTCTGAAGTATACTTTCTACTTCAAATATTCCATGGCTGTATTCTTTTGTATTTTTGTTAATATCCCGTTTGTAATTAATATCATTTAATGCTTTTAATATTCAACCAATTAACCTGAAAAAATCGTTTGAATAGTACAATGAATTGATTTACAGGAAGAGGAGATTGAGCCTATTCCTACCGTGTTTAGCAGGGCCTCTAATCGAGGTTTCGAGAATAATGATAGCAGTGAAGAAGACGGAGAGGTATGTTAACAATGCTGTATACATATATCAATATTTATATTTCCACTCAATTCAGACTCAATGAACCTACCACAGTTAACTCGAGTCATTTTTCAATGAACTATATCAAGTCCGGCGTAGGAATACATTTGTCGAGCTTGGACTATATTCTTTTTATTCCTTTTCAAAAGTGATCATATTTATATGAAATAAATTCCTTTAAAACTAATATTTGTTTTAATTCGCTATTAAGTTTGTTCACGAAAGAAATCCCGAAAGTATTAACCATATGTAGACGAAGAGTGATGACGTACATTTCGGTAAGTTCCGTGGTAGACTTGCACAAGTCCCTATTTGTCAAAGACAAAATATCGTACAAAATATCAAAAAAATATAAGTATAAGGATTGAATAAAGTTATGTTGAGGTGTATGGGGGTATAAACCTCAATAGGTCTTGAGACAAATTTATTATGACAGTTCATAAAATTTGTCTCAAGACCTATTGAGGTTCATACCCCCATACACCTCAACATAACATTATTCAATCCATAAATATATATATTATGTATACCTAAGTGTGTTGTCTGAGGGCAAGCAAAGGTTTCTTTAAATGCATGACCAAAACGTACAAAGGCTTATATCATATTTGCTGATAAAAAAACTGTCACATTTGTCCAAGTTTATGACCTTGACCCACTACCATGACCTCTTAAGAATCAAAAGGCATTTGTGTTATTGCTAAGTCGAGAGGCTGGATAAAGGCTTGGCTAGAAAAATGAAATAACAATGTCGTAATGTGTACAATGACTAAAAAGTTAAGTTTCATAGTTAAGGTTAAACGGGGTCTGATTGGCAAACATCATGACCTATTTCTGAACACCCCAGAACCCATCATCGTGCTTGGATGGATGGCTTTGGCATAAAGTGTGCTTTTTGGTGTCAAAGCCCCAAAAAAAAAAAAAAAAAAAATATGCTATGCATATTGTGTAGACAAAATTCAAAGAATAAGAAACAATCCATAATATAACTGTATTTCAAGACACTAACTTTTACAACTAAGATACATATCTAGATCACTTTATTTTTTAGGTTTTAACTGATGAAAAAAATAATGAAATCTGTAAATTTACATAATTGAAAAAAAGATGCTAATCAGACAAAGGTCATTAATCGCGAAAGTCACCCCACGTATATCATTTTGTGATGTATACCGTATAATGGAGCAGACAAAAAATATATATAATTCGAAGAAATACCCTCAAAATGTATTGATCACATGTCGAAATCGTAAAATGAAATCGTTTACAGTCGTATACATATATAGTCGACACAGCAGAAGCCCATACAGGTTACCATGGATACTAGCAGTGCTGGATCTTCACAGTAAAGAAATTGTTCACTGCCAAAGTAATCCAGAAACCGAATTCATTAAGTAAAAATTGGTTCACAAATAAACCCCCTAAACTTAAATGATCAATTTTAATACTTGATATTGGGTTTTATGACAGTATGGATACAGTATTAAGGAGTTAGTTAATGTATTACCGCAGTTTGTTACGAACGCGCCAAGTCTATTTTTATTTCTCAAAGTCCTATGATATTAAACATGTATATAGTATGCAGGTTTTCATTAAACGGAAATCTGTCTTTCGTACACATCCCAACCGCAATTTACAAATATTGTTTTTATGCCTGCTCTTTCAGTGAATGCTCTGTCAGCTACATTGACAAACAGTATTGTAATAAAAAATTATGTTTTTTTAAATACTTTCTAGGAAAGTGAAACCGAAGAGGAGGAGATAGAAGTTGTAGAAGGGCTGCAAGACAGATCTTTGGAAAAGAGAGAAAAAGGCCATGCCGCAGAACTAGAAGGAGTGAGGATTTTGTTTTGTTTTGTTTTGTTTCAACACACATAATACAACAATCACTCCTTCCAGACATCACTTTACATATTTATAGCCCTTAAGAATCACTCCTTTCAGAAGTCACTATGCATATTTATAGCTCTTACTCCTGTCAATTTAGATAAATTTCAATTTCAATTTTCAGTTTGTTTATTTACGTTGAGCTTTACAGCTCATCAGTACAAAGCACATATAGCAATTAATATACTGTTCAGTTGGCGGGCACTGCATGATAGCAGTGTAGAAAAAAGACAATAAATTGAGTAGAGAATGGGCAATTAAAAATTAGGCGATATACAGCAAATCATACTTTTTCGTATTTGTATAGTATCATATATATATATTTACTCAGCATTGATAAATCTTTGAAATTAGTTGAACATATTGATTAAGACATATGTACAGAAAGTATATGGATATGTACGTGAATTACGATCTTCAAAACATTTTTTTTTTCCAACTTCCGGTTTTATTTTCCAGACATATAATATTGGGAGGCTGCCAAGGTTGGCAAAACATGTCCTCACGCAGGAGGGCTCTCACTCCACATAAACAATACATCTACTTTCATATCATACATTCCAGTTTTGAGTACATTATAGCAGATACATTGATTATAGGCATACTAACCTTTTAATAAATCTTCAAAACATGTCCTTAATGCTAATAACTACAGGTCGATAAAGACCATAGAAAGTTTTATGTCGAAATCCTAATCTCATTTCGAAATGTCCTATATCCGTATAGTGATATTACCGTATTGTGATATTTTCCGTATTGTGAAATTATCCGTATCGTGATATTATCCGTATTGTGATTTCATCCGTATTGTGATGTTATCCGTATTGTGATATTTTCCGTTTTGTGATATTAACAGCATTGTGATATTATTCACACATGTTTGATGCTTGCTGATGTCCCAATTGGTTGTGTTGCGAACAACGTAGTTCTTAATTTATTTTGAGAATTTGAATTAACCCCGATATATGGCGCGTGTCGTTGATGAAACAAAAGACGCTTACTCTATGAGGATACGAGGTTGTGTTGCCATTGTATTTTTGTCCGTGCATTTAATATGCTTTTATTTTTTTTTCTACTATTAATAGTTAATTGATTTTGTTATCAATGTATCATATTCTGAAGATAAGCGTTTTAATGTATATATATTTTATTTGTAGGACGTTGAACCAGATGAGGATCCTGAACTATATTCATTGCT
Source organism: Pecten maximus (assembly GCF_902652985.1). NCBI lineage: Eukaryota > Metazoa > Mollusca > Bivalvia > Pectinida > Pectinidae > Pecten > Pecten maximus. The sequence goes on from NC_047027.1 coordinate 22,650,552, forward strand.
TAACAGTTTTGTAGATGAAAAGAACGGAGTCAAAAAACAAGTACGTATATCTACGACAGGGATGGCGTTGAAGCAATCCCAATAACACTTGATGAATTGTAAATAAGAAAAAAAACGGATCCTACCTATTTTAAGAGAGACAATTCCAGCAGGGTGTCCTAATATAATCTGAATATTCCAATAGTGGTTAAATACATGTCCTGACTTATATACTGGGCTAGGTAACAGCAAGAATGCGCTTTAGTTCACCAATTTATGCCAAACTTATCAAACGCTTAAGATAATTCGAGATAAAGTCTATACCCTTAAGTCACATCTTTAGTATCATATTTTAAGTTTGGCATGTTAACTTCTAATATAGGTTCCCTTTACAAATAGCTATTTCTGGTCCTTATTTTGATGCCTAATAATTTTTAGTCTGATCAGGAAAGAAAATGGTTGACAGACCATTATCCTTTTACAGCAGATGACGTTTGTCGTGATTTTTGAGAAATATTGCGAGGAATTTGATCGTAACTGAGATGTAGAGTTCTTATTGTCTGTTTTTCACCATTTTTGAAACACTGAAACAGTAGTGAAACAAAACTATCGATCTTTCTAATTGATATTTATAATTGCTGCTTCATAGATAGCTTCCAAATATCCAGAAAATGGCATGCGTAATAAACTATTCAGAGACCTAAAATAAATGGACAGTAAGCTGATAGGATCAAATGACTGATACATTGATATGCCTTAAATGATACATCAAACCCCTATTTGATTACCTCACCAGAATGTTTATTTTATTCTGAGATAATAACATATGAAGTGATCAGGGCTATTCAGTATTATGTGATAAACATGTGAATGTTGATACATGTACATTTCAGCAAGACATTTTGAAGTTAAACATTATTAAATATGACTGCAAAAGAAGTAAAAAAAAGTATATTTTAACACCGTCAGTTGTTTGTCATAATGAATTTCTAAGGAAAGCCATGATAAAAGACTAATCCTATTTGATAAAAAGATTGTTATATTTTCTAAACGTTGGAATACTCTAATTTATTTCAATTGTACAAATTTGAAAATGTCTATTTTATTGGTTTAGAGAGCTAAAGCGCATAAAAAATTCAAGGCCCAACAGAATTCACAGGACTCGCACAGGTTGACACACCAACAGAAAGTGGAATTCGGCATCGAGTCTGAATATGTAAGTAATAATCCATACTTTGAATTACAGTTGATTTCTTTTTCTATCTATAAATACTTTTTTTATCAATTTATCTTTGCCTTTGCTTGTTCATTCTCTTATTGGTATGACAATCTCTCTGTCTGTTTTTTTTTTACACTAATCTCAATTAAATGATTTCGGTGTTGAGACTAAACATGTAAGTATTAACCAATATTTAAATACACTGTTGTTGTCTAGCTATTCTTAAATACATGATGTACCATTAGACTTTGACATAGTTTGTGCTTGTTACCTATACTGTTGATATGTCCATCAATGTCTGGCTGTGTCTATCTGCCTGGGGTCAATTTTTCTTTTTATCAACTGATATCTTTGATTTTTTCAAAGGAGCTTTTATAACCATGGTATGCATTTTACAGAGCAACATTTTGGTGCAATTATTTTTTGAAATGTTTATATCGCTATTTTAATTTGATACGTATACGTAGCTGAATTTATTTTATCCACCAAACCTTCTACGCGTTATAATCATGAGGTTTACTGGAGATATATTTTCCTTTGCAACACATAATAGCCATTTTTTAAACGCAGTTTCTCTCATAATATTATGGTATTTTAATCTTTCCAGCGCATGTGTCTTACCTCGATATAGGAAACCCAAAGTTTGCTGCCATATGAATGGAATGTATATATATCGTTTCTAAGACAACTGATGGAAGCATTAGTTTTTATTTTCCATTTCATTTATTGTGATACAGAATCCATAAGATGATTCATCAATGCCACTGATAGCATCAATATTTCGTTTCTTATATCATGATCTTTTGGAATCGTGATTCATGACAATAATGTTATGCTACCTAACTTAGAGTTACTTCCCCCTATTGAATGAAACATAGCAAATGAGGCAATACATCAGGGTAATCAAGCGGAGCTATAACCCAAATCGCACATATCTTGGCCTAGAGGTTTAATAAAAGTATCTTGTAGTCATTCTGCTTTTGACTGATTTTCAAAATGTTGGCATTACTTCAAATCCATCAGTATTTGATAAATAGGTTACATTCTATTAAGCTATAATGACGAAACAACTCGGGGCAATACATGTAAGCTGTTTGAAAACTGATGCAACTGAAATGAAAAAAAGGAAAACAAAAACTTACTTTAAAAGTGGTAGCAGTCTTCCAAAAAAATGCGAGACTACCGGAGGTTTTGCAAAATGGTAGATGTTTAAACTAAATATCTAAACACTGATAATACGATAATAAGCATCTACATTGTTTAAATACTCAAGTGACAAACTGTTGTATGTTGTATACATGTGTCCTGATATCGACATCGAGGCTTCTAGCATTCGACCATTATTTTCCATTAAATTCATTAAAATTTCTAAACCTGTCAGCAAAATTATGTTTTCGCTGGCGTTAAGGAAATATGTCCCCTTTCAAAAACTGTTAGTTTTGCCATCAAGGCAATAATACTAATTAATGCTGATATTGTGTTTTAGCCAGGAGAGAAGAAGAGGAACTTTATCAAAAATACAGGCGTATTCTGGTCACAGGGAATTGTACCTTATGAGATCAGCTCTAGTTTTTGTAAGTATGCTTATATCCAAAATTGTCATTGCGTATAAAAGCAAAATATATGCAATCTTCTTGGTAGTGTTTACCCTATTATGAATTAGGTTTTTTTAACAATAGCTTACTATTATTGTTTTGATAAAATTTTGATAAATTAATGGCCTTAATTCAATATCGATCCATATTGTGCTTTACACGTCAGAGTTTTTAAAACCAATACAATATGTTACAAACTCTTTTACTTTACTTTCACTGATTAAAGTTGCGTCTTTCTCTGGAGTGACCTAACATTGTAACCGGACCGATGATTGATGTAAGGTTGGTGTTACTAACACAGAACTGGATTTACAATGATGGAACAGTTATTGAATTATACTGACAGCGAATCAACATTAATAGTTATGTTGTCTACATGTCTGATACGATTTTATCGCAATTTTATGTAAGTCATCACTACGGAATGACAATCGATTCTTAAATAAGGTTGCGATATCTTGGGATAAATGACTCTTTCAGATGCAGAACTAGTGTAAAGATTGTATACAAACATTTCTAAGGGACACCACTAGCGTGTTTATATATTTTTCTTAATTAGACCAAATAGATGTTGCAGAGTTTGCATGCAAAAGGTGTGAATTGAGCTTTTGACGGATAAACTAAGATTCATTAGTAAATGTATATCAAACTATGAACCATGTGTGATATCAGTTTTCATATTTGAAACTATCGGCATGTACCATCAAGTCGCTGTCATTTACTCTTTTCTTCATCTCAGAACCACAATATTGCTAGTGAGTATGCAAACTAAACTAGGACTAGTGTCTTTATACTCAATATAGTGATAAAACCGTTAAGAACAGTAGTTCATTTATGCATTGATGTCAGTCTTTTTTTAGTTTCATCGGGGTATTCATATCCCTATGAAAACTAAAAAAAAAAAAAAATGACATCAACGCTTATAATTAATTTTTGAAAATGATTTTCTAATTTAAAACATGTTTTATGTACAATTTTACTGGTTTTAAATGGGATTTTTTTTCAAATCAATACGCAACGTCAATTGTCGTATTGAGACGTCACATTTTTCGCGCTATTCTCGGAATTTCTTTCATAGAAGAATAAAAAGATTTTTTTCGACCAATCACATTTGAGTATTTACCATGAAAACAAAGAAAAAATAATTATTGTAAAATTGATAATTCTGCAATGTTAAAAAAGTAGATTTGTAGGCAGAGACTAAGCTTTTATTATATCCTGGTTTAGGTGTGTGTTGTTGAACGTCATATCAACACTTGCAGTGATATAACACTCTTGAGAAAGTTCAAAATGGACTTAATGTTTATTCAAATGATAAAGTAGGAAGGCTAAGGCGACCCGTCTAATATAGAGCAGCAATCGTTTTATTTGAATGATGGGTATTTACGTAATGTATTACACTTATATCTATGTATACATTTATATAAAATAACATACATATATGCCATAAATGACACCAGTGCGTAAAAAGAAACTTATTGAGCTTTATGTTGTTACACTGCCTATTACTTTCTCTTTCAGCAAGCGCCGAGAAAAGTGTAATCCTACAATCAATAGAAGAAGTCGCAAATAAGACCTGTGTCAAATTTCTACCGAAGGCCTCAACTGATTCTAACCAGCTTGGACACACTTCTTACATCGAATTTTTTAGTGAAAGGTAAGTAAAACTATGTTGTTGGATTTTGCTCTCATCTTCTTGCCAGTGCAATTTGTGGGAAGTTTGAATAATAAGTTTGGGATTTTCGTGGTACTACTACTACTACTACTACTACTACTACTACAACTATACTACTACTACTACTACTACTACTACTACTACTACTACTACTACCACTACTACTACTACTACTACTACTACTACTACCACTACTACTACTACTACCACTACTACTACTAACACTACCACTACTACTACTACCACTACTACTACCACTACCACTACTACTACTACTACTACTACTACTACTACTACCACTACTACTACCACTACCACTACTACCACTACTACTACTACTACTACTACTATTACTACTACCACTACTACTACTACTACTACTACTACTACTACTACTACCACTACTACTACTACTACTACTACTACTAATAATAATAATAATAAAATCATAAAAAAAAAAATAAAAATAGAAAATAAAAAATGATGACCTTAAAATAATATATCCTGTATATGGCTATTGATAAATTTTAAGATGTTTTGATTTCATGTGATCATTGCGATGTCAAGCAGGGGTGTGTCGTTCGCTTTGTACGTGAATGTATACATACGTACATTCATATGTTATTTTTTTGTGAGTGCTTTTTAGATTAAGTCAATTTAATTCTTATTCATGCATTTGATGCATCATGGTGAGATGGTGTTAAAGTGCTGCTGTTGAGGCTAGTAATGTTTGTAAATTTCCCTAAAGAGTGAGATTTTAAGTTCGTGCTTTGACGTTACCTACTTTTAGTGGTTTGTGTTTCTCGGGAACGTGAGAACGAATCTGGCGTGTTAATGCTCATAGTGATCCTTATTGCTCAGAATAGCATCCACCGTATGCTATCCAATGAGATTATCACCAGCTACTACAAGGACACCCGCCTCTAAATGAGTTCACAGAACAGTAAATTAACTCTTATAAGATCGCAAAGACTGGTGAAATATGAAATTATATTATAAACATACTGATCCATTGCAGTGGCTGTTGGTCCTACGTTGGGAGGGTGTTCGCCAACAAGCAACAGATAAGTTTACAAAGTCCAGGCTGTGTTTCAGTAAGTACAACAAGAATAAAATCAGGGTGTCTCTTCTAACTGTTACACCTTCAGTATTTTTGATACTTTAATACATATGGATTGTTTTGTGTCCCAGGGATGCAACGAGGAAATGCAACAGTGTCATTTAATCTTTAATATCTTTTAGCGAGTGCGTAGTGCGTACGATATTAGCTTAATGAGTCATGTAATAAATATAATATCTAACAGTCTCTAACCAAATATAGTTCATTAGTGGGGTTCATATTTTGATATTTATCAAAATTTTAGCCTCGCGAGTGAGACATGTTTGGTATTACTGAAGACACTGTTCTGTATTCTGTTTATTACATTTTTAAAGCAAAATATCTCGATTCAGCTTTAAATTTTCCCATTGTCGTGTGAAAGCAATGTTTTTATTGGTTAAATCAGAAAAAAAGACACTTAAGAAAAAGTGATATTTTTTCACTTCTGACTAACATAACTTGTATAGAACTAATAATTGTGATATTTCACTTGTAGAATGTAATAAAGTGTTCATGTAATAGATTGGTGTAAAAACTGACAACTTTGTTTTTGAGTCATAAAAAAGAAACCAAATTTAATACCCAAATGGATTTATACGTTGCTAAAATCTACCTTGAATATCTTAAAGATACCATATGTCAAAGATTTCAAAATGTATAAGAAATGCAAATCTTATCTCACATTTCAACACGAGACTCTCAAAGTTTCATATCTAGAAGTCCTTAAAAATAGGCGTAAATTCATTCTCGATATAACCAGATTACTCCCTTCCCCGATATAAGATATCTTGTAGACGGCCCTTTTGAATTCAGACAGGTGAAGTTTATCGTCGCTATCGATCGGAAAGAGCTTCTCTCATTTCCAAGTTCAAGTATATCGTTCAAGGCACTTACATGATAACGATGTGTAAAGTCAATACTAAACGGGTGTTAAGAAAATCCCTGTAATCAATGTCGCTGTTAGAAATATAAATATATTTAAAATATATATAAAAGAAATATAACCTGGAATACAATATTGGAAAATAAATCAATAATAATAAAATAAATATTTTCAAAAATATTCACACTATCAAAAAGGCCAACATTCGTATGAGAAAATACAATAAGGGTTAAACCTTCCCGATACCCTGGTGACTATAAAATATAACTGAATGTGAATTATTAAAAATCGAAGGCCATTACAGAGGGTCACTTTGAAATTCATAGTGCAAAATTGCATAGTAGAGGTTTTTGAAATTCCAGGTCAAGGTTGTTGTTACTAACGAAGAACTGGATTTACAATGTTAGATTTAATTTATAAGGCATTTTAATCTCCGTAGTATTACACTAATTGATCATGAAAAATATAAAGCTGACAGGACAACCATATTTAAATTGATTACTCATTCCACTTACAATCTATTGATTACGAGGGAAAGAGGAAGAATGAATTTAGAAAATATTAAGAGATCAGTCGTACCTATAAATGATAATTTGATAGTTGATACCATAAACCCTTTGATATCTCTTATGTTGAATTATATGTGATTATCTTCCCTGTCAAACGACCAGTATCTTCATGTCCTTCAGTTATCGTGAAGAGATTTTACAAGTATCATGGAACATTGAACTTTGTATGCAGTGGTGGTCGGGTGGCACAGTGGTACCACACTTGTCTTTCACCTAGGCTGCCGGGGTTATATTCCCCGATCGGACGTGAGAATGTATCGAGTCACCTGCCCGACCACGTAGGTTTTCCCTAGGTACTCCGGTTTCCTCCCAAAATAAGACCCCTCGCGCGCTTCCATCAGGGATGATTTATATAAGCTAATATAACTTGATTAGCAGTTGTTGTGAAATAGAAAAAAAAATTATATGTCGTCAAAATTTTGCAGGAAAATTGTGACATTGTGTCGTTCGACAAGCCTGCACTGTCGTTTACACGCAGATCTCCTACTATATGTTCGACTAATGTTATTTAAACTTGGCATGCTTTATTTTTCAATTGACCCATTTGAAACTTAGTTGGCCTAATAGCGCCATTTATAAAGTTTAAATATTTCAGTTTGCTATATATATTCAGCAATAGATTTATTAATATTATTGGTACATTTGACAACCCGTTCTGAAGCGTATGTAGATTACAGTGATCAGGATGACCTATTTGTGATATATTTTGATCCAACTGTCACCCAGTGTCAATATAAAAGGGGGCCGCGGTGGCCGAGTGGTTAAGGTGTCCCGAAACTTTATCACTAGCCCTCCACCTCTAGGTTGCGAGTCCGAAACCTACGTGGGGCAGTTGTCAGGTACTGACCGTAGGCCGACTTTCCTAAACCTCCAAAACCTGGCACGTCCTTAAATGACCCTGGCTGTTAATAGGATGTTAAACAAAAACAAACTAAAGCCTTATAACATTGATATATATATATTGTTGGTTTTTGTGTGCATTTTGATTTGCCCATTTTTGTGATATATTTTCCCCTTTCATGCTATGTATTTATGTCGTATACTTCGTTCTCGCTTGGTACAATGTTACATTTTGTTCAGCATAAACTTATGGCGTATGTTGTTCTGCCTTGGATTACTGATATTGCTAATGAATTTGTGAAAGTGTTGTTTTAAGTTCCATTCTGTCAATACTTTTGTCCCAAATGAACAACGAACCTTTGTTCAAGTGTTTCCCAGTTTAGACACGGTATTTAACAAGTACCCGTCTGCATTGCATTTCGTGTCATTATAAATGCATTCTAGAGACAGATAGACAGACAGAGAGGCAAACAGAGAGACAGACAGATAAAAATAAATGAATCTGCATCAACGAAACATTTTTTTATAGTTTATCAAAATAAAACTAAGTATATTAAAAATACCAGATAATAAGATTTTCAAAATGAAACAAAAAATAAAAGATACGTTGATGTCATAAGGGTAGCCGATGACTGAATAACAATTATATTTTGACAGAAAAGCATTACAATTCATGAGATGTTGCACGCCATAGGTCAGATGCATGAACAGTCTCGTTCTGACCGGGATAACTATGTTACCATGCTATGGAACAATATCAATGGTGGTACTGGTAATTACAACATGATTAAGGAGAACACGCTAGACAACAACCCATATGATTATGAGTCAGTCCTACAGTACAGTCTCACTGTAAGTATTTTTTTTTTTTTTAAGATTTAAACTGCGTTTACTATCAGTTTGGAATACACAGACATTTACTTTCCTTACTAGAACCTTCAGTATGTCGAAATACGTAGTTTTATCGCCGCAAAATATTTGACGGGTATTATATTGAGGCAAGCGAACAGCTGGATGCGGATGACATTCTGGCACAACAGTCGCCCTTATATTCTGAAAGCTGCAATATTGTTGAAAATAATGCTTTCCAAATCTGTGTGCAGAAATGGTACTGCAAGTTATGCAATAGGACAATATCTGTACAAACATATTGATTTAGATAGTTCACGTCCATTTTCAAATAGGAGATGCCGATGGTCGATAAATGAGGGCTAATGATAGGGGACATTTTGGGGATCAACTTAAGAAGCGTTACTTCGTCATAGATATATGAAGTATGATATTATTCTTGAATTTGTGTAGCTTTCTAATACATCTTAAATCTTTCATCTCAGGGGGTGTATACAATTGTATATGTCTATGCAACATGATACGAGTAAGATCCTCATTTGTATGAAAAAAGGAAAAATTTGCACATGTAATACTAAGAATGAACTACTACAACTTTTCGGGTACAAGAATTGGGAGGAACATTTCACTCATTCAGTTTTTTAAATATCTGTCAAAAAGAACCACAAATTGTGTCAGTTTTTGCTACACAAACTGTGCAGGTTTTGTATAAAAAAAACGTGCATCTTGATAGCTACAACGGGTGTTGTTTTCGTCACAGCAAGCTAAGATCGGTAGAGTTGGCAAATCATTGTTGTAAGGACATTCTTTTTTTCAGTTCAAAATCAAAAATCCTAATGACTATTATCATTTATTTACTTTTTGCTTAAAAATCGTGTTATTCTTAATGCTTTTCCCCAGTCGTTAAGCGTAAACGTTAACCCATGATGCCGAAATACTACAGTCGCTGAGACGAAATATAGTAAAAGATGCGAGGATACCCGAACATCTAACTTCAACTATCATACATGGATGCTTCTTATTAAGAAAATTGATTCAATTCTGGTGATTCAAAAGAACTAATTCTTATGATATTCGATATTTAGAAACATTTCTAAATCCTTTTTGTTTTGCACTGAAGACGCGGAAAATGAATCCAGCTATATAAAGAAAAAAATTAGTTGTTGAGTGTTTAACATTTAAGAGAAAATTTTAATAATACTAACAAACGTTTTTTTTTTAATTCAATGTTAAACTATTTTTCTAGGCATTTTCAACTAACGGTAATCCAACAATAGAGTTTGCTGATAGGCGGTTGGATTTCCTGGCCAATTCTGCAGTTGGTCTGACATTTTATGACGTTAAAGACATAACTGTGGCGTACCAATGTACCAGTAAGTCTCATTCTAATTCCGTAAAAATATTTATTTTTCTACAATCTCTCTCGTTTGTAAATTAAGCATAAGACAGGTATCATGCTATCTCATTGAAATGTACAATGCTTCATCATCATGATATACAGTAGAATAATACTCTCTATATAATTTGATTCGACTATGATATAAACCCCCACACTAAAGTTAAGATTAATCAATGTTGCTATGGGTGTCTTCGTCTGTATGTGATGAATTTGTGTAAACTATATCTTATGAAACTTTTAACAGATTTAGCTGAAAATTACACCACATCATCACTATCAAATTCAGCAACTGATAAGGTCTTGAGGGTAAATTGTCGAGATCAACTTGATATCACATGATCCCTGAATACGTTTACTTTACATTTGCTGCAAAAGCTATTCTCCATTATCTATTGGGGATTTGATTTTGTGTCTGGAGATTTGCAATTTTAACTGATCTTTTTGAAGGTATTTTAATGGAGACTATACACTCGTGATATAGCTATGTGATAGCGTGTCTGCCGATGTGCACACGAAATCTACACAGGGTATGCACGACAGAACAAATGTGCGATTGTATCGCGCAGGCCCATGTGTGCACAATAGGCGATCAAAAGGAAGTACGTTCGATAGTCATCGTTGTCGATATAACTTTAAGAATTGATTATAAAAAATGTTCGGAACGGATTTGATGAAAAGATGAGATATACATAGTTTCTGTAATAACATTCATGAGATTATATATTTCAGCTTATCCGTCTTTGAGTCTGTCTATAAACAACAGTTTACTTATAAACTCTAATGTTAAGATCGGAAGCTTCAAATGTACCGTAACCCATTCATATTGTTAAATGGACTATGTGTCCTGTATCTGTTTGGATAAGGAAAAAATCAATATCATCATATGTTTATTCCATACAGTTTTATATATATATATTTTTTTAATAAACGCCTATTCTGTCTTTTTGCTTTAAATAACGTTTTGCCTTTATTAAAAGGTTAGAGTATTCTCTTCATAAAACAAAATTAATACTAATCTAATGGAGCTGTCTCTATGGTAAGCATTGAGATTGTAATATGTAATGTGTTATATAAATCCATGTTTGTACCAATGTGTATGTTACTGTTTTGGGAGAGGACTAATATAGGGTTTGCCTGCTGTCCAATCCTATTGTCCTTGTGTCAATAAAATGTTTTGAAATTGATAATTGTTGCTAGCCGCTGTGGGTCAGCGCGATACTCTTGAGTGAACACAAAGAAACTTATAATTGATGGAACATCATCAAGAATGTATGGTGAAGTTACTTTGGAAATTCGAGATGAGCCAAGTTCCTAAAAAACTATCGGTGTTCTTACAAACACAAGACCTGGTTATAGTTACATTGTAGTATGTACTGAAATACCAAAAAGCTTTGATGCATTTTATGGTTAAACACCAACCAATTGCGAAACCTGCAACATCTCGAAGTCAAGTGAGATTAGTTTATACTTATTCAAACACTAAATAATAGTAATGTATTACTAACTTAACATACACAAATGCATAATTAAATAAATAAATGACGGCCACACATGTCCTTCCACTCCATCACATAGTCCGGGTAAAGAAACATAGTCTTTGATGGACACACAGTACCTAATATACTGTTCTCTTTGATACAGTAACCGTGATCGGCGAAATACACGTCACTACATTCACTCCTCGCTCGGAGAGCTCCAAAACAAGGGGAACAACTCCTATGGCAATTACAACATTAATTATTGTCACTAATCTCCACGGGTATATCCGCGGTGGTTACAAAAATGGGTTAGCTATTTAGGTAGCAGTGTACAGTAAAAATGCCAAATTCTGAAAAATATGGCACATGTTTTAGATATGTAAACATTGCCAGTTAACCTTACATATAACCTCTAATAAAGTATATATATTTGAAATCTGTACAATATTTGCAATTTTAATAGAGCTCTGAAGGATAAGTAAACTGATATTTTCTGTGATTTTTAGAGCTGTGAATACCATGGTAACAGCTTAAAAAGTTCTCAAAAATTGCAAAATATTATATTTGACCCAAAATAGCACAACCTATTTAAAATTAGATATCTCTATCCCAAAGACAGAATTAATCTTGTTTGGACACATGTTGTAAATTAAGTTTTTCCGCTATCTTACCTTTTCTGTGGGCTTCCATTTTTGCGCTGTAGTCAAAACTAAATTTCCTGTGTAAACACATGTTCGGAAAATCCGGAACCAATTTATTGATTTTTGTTTTAATAAATGTGAAGCCTGTATGTACTACTTCATACTGAATATACCAATTATAGTTTACATTTATTTTTTCATTTTTTATGCATATCACAATACAGGAGTTATTTGCTTAACAAAAAAATCGCCCATGGCCAGGCTGTCTTACTGTGGTGTGCTACCTTAGATGCATTATAGGAATTTTTATGGGCGACTTTTAAAACGTTTGATATTTGCTTTGAAATAAATCAGAAATTTCATGTCAAACAATTGCATATAACGAAAGGATTTGCTCTTTATTTGAATAACCTTTAATTTTTTCTTTCCGAATAAAATAAAGCGATTTCTTTCAGACTGCTTATCCTGCCGTTCAAAGTAAAACTGATGAGACATGTTCTCTTGTTGCAGGTGCGTGCAGCCCAAAGATATGTCAGAATGGTGGGTTCCAAGACCATACATGTAATTGTTTCTGTCCAGATGGATTGAAGGGTGATGCATGTGAGCTGGTCGACACAGACGTCGGTACGTAGTTTATTTAAAGCCGTTCTTTTCTTTTCTCAAAGCTGATGTGGTCAATTGTTACCGTCTCCCTTTTTTAGATAAATACATAACAATTAAAAAAAGTATAAAAATAAAATAAATAAAAATTGCATTGCACTTTAACCATCTTCCTCATATTTGAAATTATCTTTTTTGTTTGGTTCATCTACTCTTCTACCATGTTTCAACCAGCATTGATCCCCGTCTGATCTCGAAATGGAACAAAATAAAAGCAGAGGATGATCATTATGATTGAAATGTCGTTCGAACCACAAGAACAACACAGGACTTGATATGTAATATGAATGGAAGTTCTTGTTAAAATAGCATAGGTTGTCATTTGAAAGAAGTTCCTAAGGTCAGTCAAGGTCCGTTACCATAATATTATAATTGTATTATAAATAGATATGAGAAAGAGGGCCAAGCTTTCAGAAATTTTTCCAAGTAATATACTTACACATTGAGATATGCGTATGTGTAATTGGACATCATAAAGGTCAAGGCCAAATTTAACCGCATAAGCTAACGTGTGTAAAGGTCAAGGTCGAATTATGTATCTTTTCACTGACAGAAATTTTGTTATGAATTAGTGAAGTTGACTGGAACTCAGCGAGGAGTCATTGTCTTAATTAAAGTAGCTGTGAATTGAAAAAAAAAATGTCCAGATCAAAGTTTCAGAGATTGTTGTTACGGTGTGATTAAGCAAGGTCGAAATAAACTAATCAAAGACCACATCAACACTACTAAACATTTTGATTTGCCAGTATGAAGTAACTTTTTGTTTTGAAGGAGAGCAAAAATCACCTGACTAAATCACCAAATCAAGTCTCAAAGTCACGTGATTCTCTAACTTAAACGCCAAGGTCAAAATTCTCCCATGATTTTTTGTTTGTTTGTTTTTTCATCATTGAGCAAAGTTTATAGGGATGAAACAAACAATAAAAATGGCTGATTACAAAGCAATGTCACTTGTTAATTGGGGTGTGAAGGTCAATGACAAAGTTAATATCTTATTATGATCTTGGCCGCTAGTGGGAGAGGTATCTGAGGCCTGATTTGAAAATAAAAATCTACTTTAGATTTGAGTGTTTTGCTTGAATTTGCATTACTTTTACCGCCATGCAATTGTAACAACATGGTTTTATGTGTACTAAATATATACTTGACTTGCTCTAGATGGTTTTTTGACCCCAAACATCAAATGGCGTACTCATCGATATGGTAAATGGCTTCCTGCTAGCTTGGACCTTGCTGAAGGTGTTCCGCTTTTGTGTTGATAGCTCGTATTCGGATTTGATAATGTGATTTTTATTTTTGATGACAGGATGTGGTGGAATAATTGATGTATCTAGTGGATCGGCAACCATCCAAAGTCCTAACTACCCTTCCAATTATGCCGTAGACACTGCTTGTACTTGGCTCGTCAAGGTAAAGTTGATTACAAATCCTATTAAGTACGGCATATATTACTTTGCAATCGATTACATTTTCGTCTCCCTTCCTTAAGCTTGTGTACTCGATATCTCTTGAAAAGCAAGGTGGATTACTTTGTACCTACACCATGATATTATACCATCAATATATACGCAAGAGAAACAAGTTTTTCATTGGTCAATGAAAAAAGGTCAAATGTCATACTTAATACGACCATGGGCAAATGTCTTTCGTATTCAAAAATAGGATTCGGTTGTTATTTTAAGTCAAAGCTAGAGATATATAAACTACACAGAAATTAGATCCCATTTTCATTGTTTCAATGCTTCCAAACCCCAATCCATACATCACCAATTGCATCCATCAACTTCTTCTTAAGCTATATGGAACTAAACTTAATTTGAAAGAAGGCATCCGTAAGTAGTGTGAATTTGTAAATAGTAGGGTCAACACACAGGAATGTTTCAGGATTTGTCTGAGTCGTTATGATTGACATCACTGGAAATAAGCTATGGATAAGACTGCAATTTTAATAGTAGCATCCGTTAATGAAGGTAATGGGAATACCATAAAAATGCACAAACGTCTCAAATGACTAAACAAAAGGGTGCTAAGGGACGGGTAGAAGATGATTGTTATCAACAAAGTCTTCCCTGAAACACATCAATTTATATAATCGTCACTATGGCGATAGGGTTGAGGAAAACCCTTTTTTAATTAGTTTGAGTATTCAATAGATGAGGGAGTAGTAGAAGGAAGGGTGGGATAAGATCAAGCTGGGTTTATTGTAATAAACAACTTCTTTTGAACTAGGCTTTGAATAATACTTATCTTTAACTGGTGATGGGATTCATAATTTTACAAAATGAGTGGGTAGCCCGAAAGGGGGCAGACGTGGCAGGGCCAAGTATTTGAAATTTATACATATATTTCTGTTGTTTTTTTTCCCCATTTAAAATAACAGAATTTTGTCCATGTTAGGTCTAAATCATCCTTGTGTAAAAGGTTGCCTGTTTTGTATAACTTAATTGTTTGCATCTACGTGGATTGATTAAGTTTGCAATTGATTCTTTTTTTCAGTCATGCTTAAATGATAAATAATTTTCACAGAGTTTTTACTTTTACGTTATTTTAACAATAACATTAATGTCATAAAGGCTGGCAACGCAGATTACATCAAGGTTGTCATTAATGACCTCCACCTTTCTGATAACAATGGGATATGCTACCACTGGTTGGAAGTGCAATACAATTTGATTGGACAAACCGGACCAAGGTATGTAAAAATGAATTACATGAAGTAAAAATACCTCATGATACCGACCTTACCTAACGTGCGGTTGTTGACTTGTACACTGTTTACCATCTAAGAGATTATTCGACTATAGTGTAAAGGAAAATGACCTGCCATTTGATTAGAGTCTCTTGCACTTACAACCTCAGTTATTATTCTATTACAGTGTAAACGAGAAAGAAAGACGTGTACCATCTTATACGACTAAAGTGGAGACGATGAAGACGTTTCGATTGACTTATTACACTCTCGTACACTAATACCACCCGACACTATACACGATCATAGTGTAAACGAGGACGACTTATTGATTGATTACACTCCCGTACACTTATACCACCCGACTCTACACACCATTATAGTGTAAACGAGGACGACTTATTGACTTGATTACACTCTCGTACACTTATACCACCCGACTCTATACACCATTATAGTGTAAACGAGGACGACTTATTGATTGAATACACTCTCGTACACTTATACCACCCGACTCTATACACCATTATAGTGTAAACGAGGACGACTTATTGATTGATTACACTCTCGTACACTCATACCACCCGACTCTATACACCATTATAGTGTAAATGAGGACGACTTATTGATGTATTACACTCTCGTACACTTATACCACCCGACTCTACACACCATTATAGTGTAAACGAGGACGACTTATTGATTGATTACACTCTCGTACACTTATACCACCCGACTCTACACACCATTATAGTGTAAACGAGGACGACTTATTGATTGATTACACTCTCGTACACTCATACCACCCGACTCTATACACCATTATAGTGTAAACGAGGACATCTTATTGATCGATTACACTCTCGTACACTTATACCACCCGACTCTACACACCATTATAGTGTAAACAAGGACGACTTATTGATTGATTACACTCTCGTACACTTATACCACCCGACTCTATACACGATCATAGTGTAAACGAGGACGACTTATTGATTGATTACACTCTCGTACACTTATACCACCCGACTCTATACACCATTATAGTGTAAACGAGGACGACTTATTGATGTATTACACTCTCGTACACTTATACCACCCGACTCTATACACGATTATAGTGTAAACGAGGACGACTTATTGATGTATTACACTCTCGTACACTTATACCACCCGACTCTATACACCATTATAGTGTAAATGAGGACGACTTATTGATTGATTACACTCTCGTACACTTATACCACCCGACTCTATACACCATTATAGTGTAAATGAGGACGACTTATTGATGTATTACACTCTCGTACACTTATACCACCCGACTCTATACACCATTATAGTGTAAATGAGGACGACTTATTGATTGATTACACTCTCGTACACTTATACCACCCGACTCTATACACGATTATAGTGTAAACGAGGACGACTTATTGATGTATTACACTCTCGTACACTTATACCACCCAACTCTATACACCATTATAGTGTAAACAAGGACGACGTATTGATTGATTACACTCTCGTACACTTATACCACCCGACTCTATACACCATTATAGTGTAAACGAGGACGACTTATTGATGTATTACACTCTCGTACACTTATACCACCCGACTCTATACACCATTATAGTGTAAACGAGGACGACTTATTGATGTATTACACTCTCGTACACTTATACCACCCGACTCTATACACCATTATAGTGTAAACGAGGACGACTTATTGATTAATTATACTCTCGTACACTTATACCACCCGACTCTATACACTATTATAGTGTAAACGAGGACGACTTATTGATGTATTACACTCTCGTACACTTATACCACCCGACTCAACACACGATTATAGTGTAAACGAGGACGACTTATTGATTGATTACACTCTCGTACACCTATACCACCCGACTCTATACACCATTATAGTGTAAACGAGGACGACTTATTGATTGATTACACTCTCGTACACTCATACCACCCGACTCTATACACCATTATAGTGTAAATGAGGACGACTTATTGATTGATTACACTCTCGTACACTTATACCACCCGACTCTATACACCATTATAGTGTAAATGAGGACGACTTATTGATTGATTACACTCTCGTACACTTATACCACCCGACTCTATACACCATTATAGTGTAAACGAGGACGACTTATTGATGTATTACACTCTCGTACACTTATACCACCCGACTCTATACACGATTATAGTGTAAACGAGGACGACTTATTGATGTATTACACTCTCGTACACTTATACCACCCGACTCTATACACGATCATAGTGTAAACGAGGACGACTTATTGATTGATTACACTCTCGTACACCTATACCACCCGACTCTATACACCATTATAGTGTAAACAAGGACGACGTATTGATTGATTACACTCTCGTACACTTATACCACCCGACTCTATACACCATTATAGTGTAAACAAGGACGACGTATTGATGTATTACACTCTCGTACACTTATACCACCCGACTCTATACACGATTATAGAGTAAACGAGGACGACTTATTGATGTATTACACTCTCGTACACTTATACCACCCGACTCTATACACCATTATAGTGTAAACAAGAACGACTTATTGATTGATTACACTCTCGTACACTTATACCACCCGACTCTATACACCATTATAGTGTAAACGAGGACGACTTATTGATTGATTACCCTCTCGTACACATATACCACCCGACTCTATACACCATTATAGTGTAAACGAGGACGACTTATTGATTGATTACACTCTCGTACACTTATACCACCCGACTCTATACACCATTATAGTGTAAACGAGGACGACTTATTGATGTATTACACTCTCGTACACTTATACCACCCGACTCTACACACCATTATAGTGTAAACAAGGACGACTTATTGATTGATTACACTCTCGTACACTTATACCACCCGACTCTAACACACGATTATAGTGTAAACGAGGACGACTTATTGATTGATTACACTCTCGTACACTCATACCACCCGACACTATACACCATTATAGTGTAAACGAGGACGACTTATTGATGTATTACACTCTCGTACACTTATACCACCCGACACTATACACCATTATAGTGTAAACAAGGACGACTTATTGATTGATTACACTCTCGTACACTAATACCACCCGACACTATACACCATTATAGTGTAAACGAGGACGACTTATTGATTGATTACACTCTCGTACACTCATACCACCCGACTCTATACACCATTATAGTGTAAACGAGGACGACTTATTGATTGATTACACTCTCGTACACTCATACCACCCGACTCTACATACGATTATAGTGTAAACGAGGACGACTTATTGATTGATTCATTCTCGTACACTTATACCACCCGACTCTATACAACATTATAGTGTAAACAAGGACATCTTATTGATCGATTACACTCTCGTACACTTACCACTCCATTGTACATAGATCATAGTGTTGACGTAAATGAACTGTCGATTTCATTACACACTCGTACTTTTTACCATTTAAGTATAAACAGAGTGGTCTGTTTTTATTTACATATCTTCAGTAGGCTCATGAGAGACCATTGTTGCGTGTTAAAAAAACAAAATGACCTAGAAGAAACTTAGTTGAATTTTGAAAGTTGAATTTATGTAGATCAAAACGTCCTGCATGTAGCCTTGATTGGATGGCACATGTCTAATTTGATTTGATCATACTATTGAATTCCTCTCCACCAATCCCAGTGCAAAGCAAATTAAGATTAATCAATATGTCAGGTAGCTGGACATCGTGAATTATGGTAATTCTTTTTGATACGGCTTTTAGCTTATTTTTTTCTACAGATGTTTACAATAGTGCGAATTTATCTGAATTTTGTGTGCACAGTTGTATATCCGATGATATTTATGGACGGATCAGAAGTTTTATTGAGAAATAGCAAATGTCATTGGTACAAATCAGAATAACAAAAAATTTCTTTCCAGGCTTAAAATTCGGTCTATATTAAGCACTAGGTATCCTCGCTGGGTATTGTGGTCTTCTTGAGTTCTGATTCTACGTTTTATACTGACATTTGTTTTGAGTCCGTATTAAGTATATATAGTATTGAGTCTGTATTGAACGTTTATTTTCAGAATTTAATACTGGCTGAGTATTGTGTTATATTGATTTTTGAGTAAATGTTGATTAATGAGTCAAAATTCATTATTGAGTTCCTGTTGAAGATTGAATTTGTGTTGAGTATTGAGCACGCGATGATTAGTATGTCTCCGTTGAGTATTGAGTACTCGTTGTATATTATGTCCATATTAAGTACAGAGCAAGCATTGAATTGTATCTCTTTGTTAAATATCGAGTAAGAGTTGTTTATCATAATTTTATTGAATATTGAGCACGCGTTGATAAGCTTGTCTCTGTTGAGTATTGATAACGCTTTGTATAGTATGTCTATGTTGAGTATTGAGTAAGCGTTGAGTCGCATGTCTGTTAAATACTGAGCATTCGTTGATGAAAATGTCCCTGTTGAGTATTGAATTCTCGTTGAGTATTATGTCTAAGTTGAGCATTGAACGAGCACCGTTTATCATGTCTGCTGAGTCTTAAGTACATATTGAGTATCAAGTTCCTGTTGAGTATTGAGTACGCGTTGAGTATTATGTCCCCTGCTGCATATTGATGAGTATTATATTCCGTTGAGTTTTATTTCTGTATAAGGTCGCGAGTCTGTCTGTCTTGCGCAATGGGTCCGTATTGTGTATTTTGTCCATCTCGAGTATTTAGACAGTGCAAAAATAGCTCTGTGTATTGGATCTATATTTCAGGATTAGGTCCGTGTGGATAATTGGTTCTGTGTTAATGAATGAGTCCAGCTGAGGGTTGAGTATTTGATTTGCTGAACATTGAACTCACGTTAAGTATTGTCTTCATCTTGAGTATTGAGCTAATGTCAATCTTAAAAGCTAGTCAGAGTTGATCTTTGAGCTGCTGTTGAGTATTGAGTCCATGTTTAGGGTTGAGAGGTTGAGATTTTGCGTATCGAGTGTCCTCTTTGCGGGTTGAGTTGGTGATGAGAATTGAATCCCTGTTGAATTATTTGAATATTAAGTGTACCCTGTCCTTCCTGCGACAAACCTCCTGACGAACATAAATTAAATGACAAAAAGAAGTATTACTTGTGCTTTATTATTTTGCAAGGCTTTGTGGAGATGTTGTGGGAAAGGAATATACCACATCTCCTGCGGGACAATCAAATCTTATGCTGCTCAGATTTGACAGTAAATTCGCTAACGACCGAGCAAGCAGCCAGGGTTTTTCTTTGACCGTCGAGGCTACGGGACCAGGTAAGATTTTATTTCTATGTCATTCATTGGCATCTGTTCTATTTTTACTCTTTTTGTCATTTGGGGTTTTCCGTATCTAAATTTATTATCTATCGATATCAACTACCTTAGGAAGTGTCATAATTAAAGGATGTATGACGTATTTCGAACGCTTTGTCTAATATAAGAAATAAAATTGCGCAGATAAAGAGATGGGGCATATTAAAGGCCAAACACTTATTTTTGCTTGTGGCTAATTTGTGAACATGGAGTTTTAGCCGATTAATACTGTATACATATCCTTGTTGAACCTTAGTAAAAGTTAATATGTGGATGATAATGTGGCCATTATGGATATGTATATGTATTCACTCCATTAACATTTCATCGGAAAACAGTAATTGCAAAATAGTTTAAAGTAGTTTAAAGGCCAAGGTAGTAATCCCAATATAGCATAAGACTGCAAATGCCTTTGTATAAGAGAGCAATCACTAGGTTTCCCTCCACATCTATTTAGCGTGGTTACAATGTCAATTTTCGAATGTTGGTATTCACATTCAGAAGCAGATGTCTCGATTACTGCTCAATTATGCAAATATGTATGGTATGCTCTCATTGCAAATACCATTTCAAGGTTAAGCTGAAGGTTACATGTAGGTCAATAATGACAAGAAAACTTAATTTCCTTAAAACATTCTTTAAATAAATAAATAAGTGAAGTTTGTTTTGAGATGTAGGTAGAATAGACTTAAAGTGCTACTCCTAAAGCGAGTAAAATTTACATAGCAACATAAGCAATGAGTAAGAGGCGAAAACTGTTCACAACTTGTTTTCTTGCTTACATGAAGCTTTCATTTTCCTTTTTCCAAATTCATAAATGTGTGATAATTTGTACTGTTTTTTGTAACGGTTCACTTATTCCGTCCTTCACCGTTGTCCTTCCGGGTTCTAGTGTAAAGCGACGTTGTGAACTTTTAGAGTCTGTAGTGCCACAAAATACCCAACACTCAACTGACAGTTACTAACATTTATTTATATAGACAACATATTTAAACAACAGCGTCTAGGAATAGTGCGTCCTATTATGTGGGTACCCGACAGTATTCTGTCCCGGCGTTATAATAGTTACTGACACTCGGTGCTATGGGAAGGACCCTACAAGAGGTCCTGGCGTTCCCAAACGCCCCTACGGCGTACCTAGCGACAACCCGTGCCCTCCCGCTGACGTCATTCCTCTGCCGTTCCGGTTCGGTCGTTTTCCTCACGTCACCGAGTGATTAGCTCTATTGTCTCGCTCATCTGAATCTTACTCGCTGGTCTGCTCTCCAAGAGAGTAAGACCGGGCCACGGACAGTGGTATATATACGCATGAATGAACCCACATAATAAGACGCTATCATTTACAGGTAACAATACAGGTAACACACGTTTAAAACAAAACAGGTAAAAACTAGAGTATATTATAATTTGTTTTGCCGTTGATTTTGAATTATGAAAAATCCAAATAACCCTGTTTGAACGTAGCTTGCAGCAGAACGTGTTAATTTCAGGTTGTCTCAATAACCCCTGTACTAATGGAGTTTGCACCGCTACACAAGCCGGTGGATATTCATGTGCATGCAATCAAGGCTTCTCCGGACAAAACTGTGACATTGCCTCAGGTTCGTACTTCCTTCATTTATTGGTCACAGAAAATTTCGAAAATGGTTGCGGAAAAAAAAAAGCTTTGGGAAAATTACCATTCAATTAGTATGTATGTATCTCCTGGAGCACTCTGACTTCAGCTTGTTTAGTCACAGATTAAGGTCACACACGGTAACTATTTTTTTGCTGTTATTTTCAATATCAATTTTACTTTAAAGGCTTATTAACAGACGGTAATAAAGAGTTAAAGTATGCTTTGAAGGATGATTCCACATGACAACGTTTTTTTCTTACGAAAACCCGAAGTACATTTTTGTATTGATTGGTGGATTATATTGCGTGTCTCTGTATGATAGTATCGGTGAGTGGGAGGATGCATGTATATGTTGTGTGAGGAAAAGGGAGTGTGTGTTTAATTTAACAACTGTAAAGTTCACCAAACAGGGATCAGGGTATAATAAGCATTGCTAGCTTCCTCAATGTATTAGATAATGTGAAAAATATAGAAAAACAGAAAAATTAAATTGCTGTTACTTTTACAGTGTACTTACATATGTCGGTAATATTATCTTAATACCGAGTACTTCCGTGCTATCATTTCCTCACCATGAACAGTCTATTTTAACAAACAAAGCATTCTTTGTGAATGTTGCAGCGTGTTATAACAAACTTACATGCGCACGTGGAGAGACATATAGTAATTTGTAAATCGTGTTTCTCTTAACAGTACAAGCCAGTTTCAGCTGTACCTTTGAAGAGAATAAGTGCTTCCTTGGTCAAGCAACAGATGACCAGTTTGATTGGACAGTACAAACGGTAAGAAAACATCATGTATGTTTTTTTATTATTATTATTTGACAAGATGTGTACGGTGAGTGTTCGCGGTGAATGGAACACTCCTTTGAAGCATATGTACTTATTTGCCTTAATCTTCTTCATAGGTCACTATACAAATCAAGTTTCGTCTCTATTTTTTTATGATTTCATTATTGTGTCGGTACCCTGTATTGACTCTGCTACATATGTGACAGAAAAATAGATTTAGACTCAATCAACCTACCATATTATCCTCAAATTTGTTTTAAATCAATGGCCAATCATCGTTGCTTCAATGAAAATGGAATGCAAATTATTATTTCCAAGATTTGCATTTAGATATGTTGCTGTTGGAGCCCGAACATGGTGTTAAGTTATATCTCCCCGTTTCCGGAATAGCATATACAATTTATGACCAAGGAACACTGACATATAAGTTTGATGTAAATCTCGATTCCTGAAAAAACAAAAACAATTTCGACTGGTGCTTTTTGGGTAGATATTTTAACACATCTGATGGATTTTATCAGATATGATTTTGTATTATATTTTCAGGTAAAACCCGTTAGATTTTGAGAAATTGTTTTTTTTTTCAATCGACCCACAATTTAGGTTCTATGTACACATACGATATTTACCTGCTGCGCCCATTCCATGGTCGTAGGAGACGACTAAATTCTGGAGCTTATATTTTATCTTCTTTCTTAACAAGTTTCTTGTTTCTCATGTCTTCCTTAACAAGGTCCAAAATTTGGCCTTAATTTGAGCGTTTTCCGCTATTGGGAAGGCTTTGGGTTCTGTCTCCTGGCCGAAACATACCTGCTGGGTGTCTGTGGCAAAATGTTTAAATGAGGAAGCACTTTAAATTGGCCATTATTCCTGAGCATTACAAAGAGACATAAAACGGACATACCCATGCCTCGAAAACACACAACACACGCATGTATGTCGCACACACCACACGCCCGTCATTAAATCACCTTAGCTGTTGATAGGACATCAAACAATAATAACCTAACCTTCATTATACATAGGTGCATATATACTATCGCTTTATTTCCGGTTGATCTGAAAACAATATAGTAAATTTCGAAAATGGCTGAATCCTGCAAAACTGACAAGCCGGTTTATACCAGACATACAAATAAACACATTTAACTTTTATTATGATATTGCGATATATGTGAAACAGTTGTTCCCCCAAGTAATACATTTTTGTATAATACCTTTTTAGGGGGCCACTCCGTCATCTGGCACTGGTCCTAACGCTGCACAATCAGGTGGTAAATATTTATACGCCGAAGCATCCAGTCCACGAGTACAAGGAGATGTTGCCCGAATGAAGTCCATGTATTCTTTGCCAAGTACGATATATGTTATTTAATATAAAATAGATACCGATTTCCTGTAAGCGTTGCTTAAACTGTTCTATGTATTGTGTGCGTTATTTCAAAGTTTAAATTGAAATTATAAATTTATAAGTGTCGGGATGACCTATTATCATCGCGCTTCGCCTGTCGGCATTAGTAGATTTTTCAAATTTTAAACTTCTTCTAAAGTCAACAGACTGTATCCGACAATCCGAATTAGTTTACAGTTCCACTAAACTGCTACTGATGATGCATACTACAACAGTATTTAGGCCTTTTATGTCAGATTACCGTTAATGCCAATTAGCCTCTTACTCCTAATTTTCAGTTGTATTGAACTTAGCTTAGTTAAAAGGAAAACGATAGTGATGCAATAACTGCTTTTCTGGAATATATGATTTAGGCACCACCTATTCATCAGGGTACTTATGCTTACCTATTTATATATAAAAGTACGTGCTTTAATTACTAATAAACATACACTATATAACATGTCCATGGTACGTTTTTATCAACATTACTATCGGTAAACACAAAGGTAAACATCTTTACATATCACTGGTATGTGATAACTTTGTTTCCCACAGCCGTAGACAGATGTCTGAGATTCTGGTACTACATGTACGGGAGCAGTGTGAATATTCTTGCTGTTGCCACATCTGGGACAAACCTGGCCAAGAATACTATTTGGTCACTGACTGGTGACAAGGGACAGACATGGTTTGAGGCGGAAGTAGACATACAAGCAACCGATGGACTAATTGTACGTTGTCACCATTATAATGTTTCGTAAGAAATTGTATATGATATTTAAGTAACTGAGCTGTAAACATCTCCCCATAATCTACAAATCATTTATTGAGTAAGCCACTTGTAACAGAGATTGTCGGTAAAATGTGAACCGTCATTTGCATGGGAAAGTAAGTTTATTTTATCTAATTATGGTTCGGTATTTGGTCGGATAGTAACTAAACGTTTCTTCGCTGTGTGATCCCGTAATATTATACGCTACTCCTGGTTCCTCAATTATATCTCACCTTAGTTAACTTTATGTTGCAATGTGCTTCTCGTGCATGTCTTTTTATGATATAACATTTTCATTGGCTATACTATCTCCAGTTTTAACTTGTTTAATGCTACTGAAGTCGTCGATCTGCCAGTAAATCAGTTTTCTCTTATTAATTTCATATACGGTCTATATCCACCCCGTGTAAAATATTGTTAGTGTGGTTTTGACACAATTTTAGTGTTCCGCCCTGAGTGTCTTAATCCTCAGATTTGTTTCATATTTACAGCATGATATTATATAATAACATCAAGTTCGGTCTGCATTTTAACACACCCAGGTTTGCTACTAGTCGACATATCAAGATCATGGTCGCTTATCACACCATCTGTACCAAAGAAACTCATTGTTACATAGGGTTTGGGAATCTTAGACAATTATAATGGAAATCTAAAGGGTCAGTAACCATAGCGACTAGTTCTAGCTACGTAGTAGAATTTATATATTTTGTAACAAACCCTATCACGTGAAGACACATATTTTGATACAGTTTATTATCATATAGCCCACCTTAACTTTACCATTACACATTGACTATATATTTGTGGCATAGGCAGACACATTGATTATTTGTTAGTATGTTATGAATAATCTCGATTTGTATTTCGTCATGAATTCTAGAGCTAAAATTTGACCTTTGCTTATCTTATTACAATAACAGAACCGATACAGAAATTAAAAAAAATGAAAAGTTGGCCACTAAAGAATAGAGGATGTTCTTCCATATTCTCTATTTAGTGGAGATCGAAGAGACACTATTGAACTTCTTCCCTCCATGTTTTTCTTCCCTTTCTTTGATTTCTCACTGATTAGTCTTACCGTGCTAAATTTTCGTCCATATGTGTCTCCTTTACACCTGTCTTCATACGCCATTTGTAGAGACATTACAACACACACAAAAACATAATCATGAAACACACGAAGCCTGATCGATTTATTCAAACAAAATGTGACGTATGCCCATTGCAGGTTTATTTCGAGACCACGAGAGGAAGCTCGTGGAATTCGGACATCGCAATTGATAGTGTTCAACTGACAACGGGTTCATGCCGTAAGTATTTTCAACCTAACAATTCTCTTGAACCTTTTGGATGTATTAACAAGTTATTGTATTAACGTATGCCGATAATTACAAATTTATTGGATTATATTTTTGATTCGATTCTACTTAACTTTAAATGTTTACTAATATAATCTTGCATGAGTCTGATTCAAGATATCAACATTTAAAGAATAATGAAACGATTTGTTATAGCAATTACTCATTTAATTTTCTGGAAACATGAACCAAAATGTTTAGCACTGGTTCTACTGTGTCTGTGTACTTTTTCTAAACATTTAAACGCAGGGTTGGGAACGGTTAACTGGTTACCCGCTTGTAACGTGTTTTCGGGAAATCGGAAAAAATAATCTTTTCATTTGAGTTACCGCGCTTACATGCCGTCTTATTGGCCAACCAGGTACAAATAAATAAGTCTTGCATGACTGAACACTACTCTGTGGCCAGGCCGGATATAAAGTTCTCCTAAACTAATCCCTATTCTTTTTTACATTCCCCAGCCCCGTGTATATGTCCATTTTGTAGTCCGTTTTGGACATGAATATATTTATATCAAATGCATGCGATCGCTGATATGTCATTTGCAGCTAGTTTAAAGGCTTAGAAGTATTTCAAACGATAGTGTGTTGGATCGTTCTAGTTTTTATGTGATAGTGTTCAAGTTTATACAGGGAGAAACTCTATCCATTTGAATCACCTGAGATCAAAACACAAACCACAGATAGATTTTGGTCCGGATACACTAGAAAAACAAATATCAATAAGAGACTTTTCAAAACTAGGAACACCAGAAAGGTCTTGCTGTCCATCTGAGTGTAAACAAATTGCGCTATCGACTTAAAGAAGACAATATTGGCCACATCGTATTTCCTAACAAAAATCAAAGTCCAGCACTCGAAATAGATCAATCATCTGATGATATGATTTTCGTTTCGTTTGTTTTGGAAACAGCTACATGAAAAGCTTATGAGTTTCTGATTTTATATACAGGTGTTTAATGTGTCATTTCCACGACAACTGTATCGCGAGAGGCTCCATACTAAATCTACGACATTTCCATACTGAAGATCGGTCTATGAATATTTAACATATTTTGTTGAAACTTTAAATGGTCCAGTAAGGCAGTTTTAATGTCGTTCTTATGTAAGCTGTCATCAAATACTGCGGATTGTCATTTTTTTGTAAACTGCAAGTATTCAACTGCAGGTATAGAGTAGTTTTTGGAGCTGGCACTTGATTTAGATGACATGATTTTCATATATCTTTCTTATTTCAATCATTTATGTGTATAATGTGGTATGTATCAGATTATTAACTGGTTAGCCGATCATAACGTCGTTCCGAAAATTGGTTGGTAGTTTTTATCCGATTTGACAATCCGATTTAAACGTATGTTTGTCAGTGTGACCTTTTTATACGTCTTCACTTTTGCATTAATATATCAATATTTTCTTCATATGATATTGTTAGTTTACTCCTGTTGATCTACACTGTAAGTGCCGGGCATCACTGTTGAGTCCTAGCAGGATGAAACACTAGTATTGTGCAAATGTATTAATGTTGAGGCTTCTCGAGTACCTTACTCTTAAATCTGTACAGTATTGAAAGTTGCTTATATAGTTTTTGACTTGTGATTAATGTTTTTGGATGTACATGCAGTATATTGACCTTTATTAGACTCGCAAAAATAAACTTAAGATGTTGGACAGCCTATATGTCGCTCTTCCTGTCAAATTCAGGAACATTATAAATGAAATTCCTCGTTGTTCGATGATGTAGAAGGCAAAGTAAAAGAAAAAAAGTTTTGTTTCGGTTTTAGATATTCACTCAATGAATAGTTTAATGTGTCAATCAAAATGTTTTGTTGCAATTAGCAAAACTAAAGCACAATGTTATTTTGTTTTAACCCATGGCCCCAAATGGCTCTTCTCAATATTTCGGTCGTTTGATCCGGCTTAAAAACCGATTTTTTTGACCTGAATAAATCTACATATATTGATCAATTAATCAAGATAACGGCACCAATGTGTCGACATTGGTCGTTGCCTGACATTTTGACAAAGAAAAGATCATACATGTATATAACGATATCTTGATTGGTAAGATTGCCCTTTGCCATTTGTTACGGAGCCAAACAGAGAAGTGGGTTGGGTTCGTCAATAAGATATACCAATAATAATTTGATGTTGTTAGTAGTCATAATGATTTGGTTTTTTACACAGAGGCAGCAACGGCGGCTCCGACAACGCAGGCCCCGACAACGCAGGCCCCGACAACCCCGGCTCCGACGACAACCCCGGCTCCGACGACAACCCCGGCTCCGACGACAACCCCGGCTCCGACGACTACTAGTAATTAAATTCCGTAAACAAACCATAATTGTCCGCTGATCTTTTAGAGGTGCATGCTGTCAACACCACGAGAAATATCAAACAACCCAAGCACACACTTATAATTGAACATACACCTAGCTTAATAATAAAACAGCGACCAACCGGTATGCTGCATCTGTTCTTCTGTCTGCAAATATCAAATTCGTCCGTTTTTATGTTTCGTTTTGTACCAAATTTTGAACAATATCGGATAGATTCTCATGGCAGTCCATGTAAATCTCCAGGTTAACTTTCTAAGTTGTTGGATCCAAGGTTAGATATTCTGAATTTCACAAAGCAATATTTCTTCTTACATTATGAAGGCCTGTCAGTTACTCATTTACTTAATGATATTGACCAAATCTTCTCCAATCAGCACGTAACCTTTACATCAAGTCATTTCGATACTTTGTTTTGGTTTAGTTGTCCCAAACATATTGTTGGGCCTAATTTTGGGATTTTATTTTTTCATGACAGCTATGCTAAGTTTTTTTTATCTTTGAATACAGAATATTTTACAAATACTCGTTTCAGCATTTTTAACGGAGATTTTACAATATTTAAAAAAAAAAAAAAAAAAAAAACATTAAAAAAAAAAAAAAAAAAAGTAACAAACATGAACAATGTGGTTATCCGTGCTTCTGTTGTTTTAATCTTTGGTTATTTTTATCACGATTATCAAACTCTGCTTGCGGTACAGTTGGGAAAAAATGTGCTGAGGAGTGAGGTGTATTTTAAATCAGTTATATGACAGCGGATCTATTTGCTTTCCTGGACTTACATGAAGCTTAACTTACATGTTCCTTGCTTATCTACATCTGCTTAACTATACTGTTCTTACCCGTTGCAGGTACTACAACAACAACAACAACACCCGTTGCAACGCTTACCTGCACATTTGAACCCAATGATCCATGTTTCTTACAACAGGATAACTCGGACACGTTTGATTGGACATACCCGAGGGTAGTTTTCTATATATCTGAGTCCAATTAAACAAATGAAGAGTCTATTTGATATAAATGGAAAATATTTATTAACTTTAAACATTATTTCATTTCAGGATCACTGTCATTTGAAATATACGCCTTTTTACTTTAGACAAAACACAGATAATATATTATTTGTCTTAATTTCGAACTTCTTTAATCTAAAACAAATTTGTTTAGTGTTGGTTTTACTTTTTGATTTTATCCCCTACTTGTAACCAGTTGTATCAATGGAAATTACTAGTTTTTTAATTGATGTATGCTTGTAGACTGGTTCAACTCCGTCCTCAAACACCGGCCCTGATGCTGCAAGTGAGGGAGCGAATTATGCTTATATCGAAACTTCTTCTCCTCGCCAAATTGGCGATATAGCAACCCTGGCGTCTGGCATTCTTCCATGTACGTAACTCTCATGCCTAATAACTGATGAAAACTGCTATTGAAATTAACACACAATTGTCTTGAATGTATTTTTACTAAATAGCAAGAAACTGTAACTATATATGAGTACATCAATGATATATCTCTCTAATGTAAAAATGCAAAAATACTTGGCAGTAATAGCACAAGACATTACACTATATCAGGTCTACTTCAGATTTAAGATTTAAATAATACATGTCATAAGTACGCCTCCATAAATAAATGAAACCAAGCTTGAATTATTCAAATATGAAACATAATATAATTTCAGGAAAGATATCTTAATGATTTTGTTTTCGTTCAACTGAAGTTTCCTTATTGTACAATTACTTAGTCAAAGAATTTTGAGTAATCTGGATCTAGTGCTGTTTTATTATTATTATTTATTTATTTTGAAGCGGTCGATTTTTGTCTAATGTTTGACTACCACATGTATGGAGACTCGATGGGGATCGTAAATGTACTTGTTAACAGCGATGCATCAATGACAACACCGAATAACACTCTATGGACGATGTCTGGTAACCTGGGGAATGCGTGGCACACTGCAGCAATTGATATACCTGCTACTCCGTCTCTTAGAGTAGGTCTCAAAAGAATACGTCTAACATCTTATATCTGCTTCAAGATGCTAAATTTATGATAATTCTTCTCTATAAGAAGAGAAATTATAGAATTAAACATGAGTCTGTGCCGTGGACAAAATATCTAAACCCGAGTTTAAAAGTTTGGCCAGTCGCCACGAGGCTTGCCGAGCGCTGTCAGCCAAACTCTTACACGAAGGTTAATATCCTTGTCCGCGGAACAGACCAGGTGTAAGTCTCTATGTAAGTATTCCATCGGGCTATCCAACGCTCCTTGACCTGTCCGTAAACAAAGATAAAATCATCGTTTACGACATTATTATTCAACGTAAAAAGATGACGTTAGGTTATTGTGAGCAGCGCAATTTATCGCGTGCGAGCCTTCACGTGCTCTTTGCTCGTTCTCAACAATGGCATTTTGTCACGTCACCATGGCTCCTGGCGACAACAACTTGGAAGTGATGTAACATCAATATAAGATCCAAAATAGGGTAAAAAGGGTAAGATATGTACACTCATTAACTTCCATGGAAGTTAGACAGATGAATCTCAGCCCGGGTAAGATACTTAGTGGCCTAACACTCGGATCAGGATAATTCAGTGAAGTGGGTGAGAATATGCTTTCAGATACCCATTATGACCTTACATGCAAGAAGTCTTGAAGTATGTATACGTGTATGGCTACTGAACCTTGTGATATATTCCCTTGGTGCACATATTAATGCCCGTTTAGTTTTTTTGTCTGATCTGGATAATGGAATAGTTTTAAAGCATCCATGTTTAATTTTGACTTGTTAAGCTTGTTATCGCCATTTCTCGAAGTAGTAAAAGGATATTTCTGAAAAAAAATATATCGGTTAGTCTAAGTCATCTTATGTCAAGTTGACACTGAAACATCAGATAAATCAAATGGCTGGTAGGAGGTCATCTAGAAATTTAAAGATGTCAATATGTTGAAGAGTTCATATTTAGATACAAATGTATATGTTGGCTTGAGATTATTTAAAAGATAAGTGAAACGATTGACGGGTTGGTTGGTTGGTTGGTTGGTAGGGGAGGTCATTTTCTTCGTCTCAAGAAACATTGACAAAAGATAAAAGTTATTGTGTTTGGAAAGCCGATTGACCACGGACGACTGCCGGACCCAAAACAGATCACCAAATGCGGGGCACCAAGAAACTGTAGAAGCACTTTATGTGCAGTTCGCAATACGACTTTCTTAATCTAATACAGCAGTTGCCTTTTCTGACGTTTGGATAATGCATAAATAGAGTGGTTGTTGGATATGGAATTTATTTCATACGATTAAGTAATTTATTAAAAGTTAAAAAAAACCTTACGAGTTTCAACTAAATTCCATATCCAACAATCACGAGTCGTGTGACATGTTTCTACCACAATAATATCGGCTTGAATTAAAGGGAAACGTGGGCAAGTATAATTTCGCGTATGCAAATAAGGTGTACCAGTGACATACGGGACCTGGTGATGTGACGTCATTCGATTAATGATGACGTCAACAACAATTGCAGTTTGGGTAAAGGTTCGAATTCTTGACCAATTAAAAGACCGGAAGGTCATATACCACTAGTGGTATATAACATATATTTATCCAACAATCGGCGCATTTGTACAATGGTTTTAGAGTGGAATAAAACGGTGAATTGCGGTAGAAAACGACTAATATAGTTAAGTTGTAGTCTTATCTTAGCTCTTTGCACTGAACGCATCCTGCTATATCATGATAGAGAGGGATTTTGAAAGAAAACATGTATTTTTGAAATCCTTTTATTCCGGATATTATCCATGTATCAATACGTTGAAAATGTAAATGATTCAGCAACGTCTAGATATCTCTAAGAACTCTATTTTTCTGGGGTGCAACACTTGACAGTTTGTAGTTTCATTTTTGTTTTGTTTCAGGTTTTTGTTGAAGGCAGTCGGGGTAGTGGTTATAGAGGGGATGCAGCCATTGACAATTTTGTAATGTCGCCAGGATTTTGTGGTAATTCAAACAATAATTCCTGTATTTAATGGGCATACGTAATTATATTAATCACTCTTGTTAAGAATAGAAGGGTGTCAATGTGATTAAGATAATGAAAATATGGGGGAACATGCCTGGTCATGTTGAGGTCTTTTGACTAATAATTGTGTAAAAACCATATTTATATGTCACACATATATATATATAGCAACAGGGGTCAGATTGAACTTCTTGGCATGTTTTTTTCATCCGGCGATGGCTTTAATATTTGCAAAATTCATGGACAATGGTCAAGGTCACTTTGTGTCTGCTAAGCGATAACTAACACACCCCCCCCCCCCCCCCCCCCCCAAAAAAAAAAAAAACAACAAAAAAACAACACCCTCACACGGTTTATGCAGCATGATAATTTCTACTTAAAAGGATGTAACGCACAATCATGTCAAAACGGTGGACAATGTTCTGAGGACAATCTGGGACAATCAACCTGCACCTGCACCCAAGATTTTTCGGGACCGATTTGTGAAAATTACAGTAAGTACTTTTTAGTCACATACAACAAAGGTTAACTTAATGTACGATGTATACATAGACAAAACTAAATGTACAATGTATGCATAGACAAAAAACTTCAAGTCGTGTATGTTTTTAAACGTTTCATTGATTAAAACATTGAAGGTATCAGTTATAATTAAAGTTCAATATCCGATTGATTGTTGCATTTAACGTTTATCATATTTTCAATACACTTGCAAACAAATAGTTTATTTACACAACTTTGCATTTTATTGTCAGTCTATATTGTGCTTCCCGAATCTTACATACAAGCTGGCCAAGTATGTTGTTTAAGTCATAAAATTATTTTCATGTGACTAAAATGTGATGGAAGTAGTTAAAGCAACATGCGTACGCCAGTCGCAATGAGCTATCGGTAGGTCATTGTTTATTTCATAGTAGAATGCAAAATTAGTACAGCATTCAACCTTTTTATGAATTTCTTGAACGTGCATATTTTGTTATAAGGTAGTTAAGGCCTATTCGATGATATATCTAAACAGGAGGACAACAGGGTTGTCAATCAATTAGAAAAAATATTCAATTTAAACAGTTTGGTATATTACCTATTGTTCTTTATTTCCGGAATTCTACCTGGAAATATTAGGACAAGACCCTTTTAATATTGCAATGAATCGATGCTAGGATTCGAAACATCAGATACGTATGGATACACATTTAAAGTCTTATATATTGCTGATTTTAATGAAAACCAGTAAGTTCAACTATTTTCTTTATCTTAAAGGTATTCGGTTGTCACCAATGAAAAACTTTGAACAACTCTCATAAACTGAACAGTTTTACAAAGTTCTGGTGTTACCAAATTAGGTTATTGCAAGATTTAATAAATTTGATATGGTTCTTTGACTGTCAATTTAAACTGAAGACTTTTCAGTTTTCATTAATATGATGCTTGATTGATTTGACATCTTCCGGTGTCTTTAATTTACTCTTCACACCCAGTTGGAGACAACGCGGTCTGTTCCTTTGAAGACAATGAATTCTGCTTCCTTACGCAAACACAAAATGACGACTTTGATTGGACTATTCGACAGGTAGGATTTAACGTTCGATAATTCAGAAAAATAGACGTCACAGTATAAACGTAATCTATTTTTAATTCAAATATAATCTTACTATGTCATATGGAATTTATCAAATCAATTTCAATAATTTTATAAATTACGAGCCTTTAGGGGAGTGGCATATCTAATAATTGAACGAGTTTGATAGATTTAATGTGACATAGCCACGATATTATATTGAGTGGTGAGTATATGATTCTATCACAGTACTATTTGTGAGAATATAAGTAAAACAAACTCAATTTCGGTTAAAAAAGAGAGCAGACTCGAATGGGACATTTCCGTCTACCTATTGATCAAGGTACAAGATAATCGTTTGCATGATAATCAATATTACTGTTATACTGAAGAGATGCATACAATTAAATGCCGAAACTTAATTGGATGCGTATGCTTTATCTGTGTAATGGTTTTTATTTGCTTCAATAGTTGTTGCTGGCTATACACGATGATGCTGTCATGCGGTGAATGCATTTTTACAAGCATTTCAATAATCAAGATTTTGTATAGCGGGAACCTATTTAACGCATAGGTGAAAGACTATTACCTGCGACAAGCTATCGGCATACCTTGATCAGAAACGTACTTCATGTTATATTATTATTATTTATTGTCCAAAAGTGAGGATTCCTAAATAAATTTCAGTGTTTTATACTCTTTAAATTCAACCAACATCTAAATAAAGTGACGACCCATACACCCCGGTATTTGTCGTGATTTGCACCACTGTAGTTGACCATTTGTTATTATACGTCTATATCAAGATGAGGGCTAAAATAATTGCCAAATGCACTGTCATTTAGTTTTAATATGAAATTGTTCCCAATGAAAAGATGGGCAATCACTTTAATACTGGAATATTAATCCCCCCCCCCCCCACCCCCAACAAAAACATAAATAAATAAAAAATAAATAAATAAAAAGTTAAAAAATCAAAACAAAATCAAAAAAACATACTAATAAATACCTCATGCAGCAACAACAATTTGCTCGATTGATAACAATGTTACGAATTATAGACAAACAATACTGGTGTTTCGCTGGCTTCTTTAAAGAAAATACTTTTCATTGCCAAAGAAAGGAAAATGTACTCTCGACTTCATTCCCAAATAAATGAAAACATCTAATATGAAAATTAAATGTTTGATATGATGAATATGATAATTTATATCCAAATGCATGAAAGTATTTATTTCAAATGTAGAGACACGCATAAAGTCACATGGCCAAACAATTATTATTGCTACTTGACAACAATTTTATAATGGCATTATGAACCCTTAGAGCGGAGGTCAGAGTAATCGCCTATTTCCAAATAAAAGATCTGTACGACAGGTATTTTCGTTTAAGCTGAAGTCGCCTAGCCTTCAGAAACACATGGTCATATTACCGTTATTTTCAGGGATGTCTATGTCAGTCAATTCTTAAGTTATGTAGTTTGCGCTGGTTTTTGTTAGTTTTAATCGTCTTGATATAGAATATTTCATTTGTTACAGGGATCAACTACTAGCAGCGGTACTGGTCCATCTGCTGCCTATTCTGGGAACAAATACGCTTTCATTGAAACATCAAGCCCCAGAAGCGAGAATGATGTGGCAGAATTTATTGGATATCTAAGTAGTGATTGTAAGTTTTGAGTTGTGAATTTAGATTTATCGGAGTAAATTTGAGGCATGATTATTTACGCACCTTCGTAACAATTGGGTTTGCTAGAACAGATACTCGCAAGGAATGCCGATCCAAACTTAAGGGATTAATAACAAATACATGCATATTTCAACATTCAATGAATAAGTTCACGAAAAGAAGTAAAACGGCATGATATCTCAGGAAACAGGATGAAATAAAAATCTAAATTATTAAGTTATAAATAAGTAAAAGAAAAAAGTACAAGAGGCAGGACTTCATTTATACAGACCATTCATTTTGAGAAAAAGTAGGCAGAACCATCTTCATTAATTGAAGTCACATATATGTTGTAGACGTATAAATCGACGTTTAACTTTATTTGTGCGATGAACAAGTTAAGATAACAGAAGGACATAAACATTCTTTTATATTTCACTATTTTCTACGATTTTATCAAAATTACCAAATATTATCAAATGAAAAATAACAAACACATAGTTTTTGGTATCGTCTGGTCACAGTTTTATCTTTAGAAGTGAGGATACCGACCCTAACTAGGGTATATGTTATGCCTCCAATAAAATGTGCAAAACATTTAGAAAACCAACGGACTCTGGAAACAGACATCGGAGGATATTTTTTAAAGAGAAAACAGACCTGGAGACGAACATAGAAAACTTCTTTTAAATCAAGAAAGTGCGAAAGGCAAAAATAATTCAAAATAGCTTAAAATAATCCAATCAGTTATAAATTCATTGCAAAATCGATAAACAAAATATTTAACCGATCGATCGATGTTAATCAATATCAGTTTCTGATTATTCATCGATATATATAATAACTTGATCCAATAAAGCAGTAAATAAGGTACCTGTAGCGAGAACCTTCAAGCGATAGAACATAGCCTGTCCACCGCCAAAGAGTGGAGAAAATGAAGCCTTCAAAAACCGGATAAAGCTTCGACCAAACTTATTCTATCGATTTTAGGTAGGAAAATGCTGTTGTAGGTTTTATTAATGTTTCCAACCCCCTCCCCCCAGATATGTAGCTCTTTGCAGTAGAATATGCTGATCTCTTGTAGACAACCATGCAATAAATCTTACTACATGAAATAGTAGAAGGGTTAAATATCTGGTAGCCTGTACATGTATGAAACCCTGCACTCTAGAAATTGTGTTAAGGCTACATTATTAGCCTTTACCGTATTTTCCGATAATGTTGAACGAAAATGCTTAGCTAGTTCACAACCACCACCATACCCAAAGTCTGAACTTCCTGCACTATCTGTAAATAGTTCCAGGGATGTTTGACAACCAAGACGGATCTGTGAATCAATTAATTCCATTGAACTCCTTCATGAAAATGAGCCAAACCCTTGCACCGTCCTACATGCCCATTGTGAACCGAATGAAATGATGAGGGAGCTTTGCGTTAGACATTACATGGAAAAATCGGCAATTTAATGCTCTAAAAGAAGGTACAGTGCGGCCACAGAAAACTAATATACCACCTATTGACTGTAAATCATTCAAGATGGGTTTTGCTGCGTTTCTTAGCTAGTTTTTAAAGCCAATAGCTTTTTCCAAGGAAGTCTGATTTTTGATTTTCCTCTGACAGTCACTGTGTTACATTAATTACTTTAGAAGGGATATAACTCAACTGAATAAATCGTATGCCTTAGATAACGCAGTTTACAGCTGAATAGATAAAGTTTCCCGACACTTTATCACTAGCCCCTCACCTCTGGGTCCCGTGTTTGAAACCCACGTCGGGCAGTTGCGTTGTACTGACCGTAGGCTGTTTTTTCGCTCAAAATCTAAAACCTAGCACGTCCTTTAATGAGCCTGGCTGTTAATAAACAAAATTATCCT
This sequence comes from Pecten maximus, assembly GCF_902652985.1. Lineage (NCBI taxonomy): Eukaryota > Metazoa > Mollusca > Bivalvia > Pectinida > Pectinidae > Pecten > Pecten maximus. The sequence goes on from NC_047027.1 coordinate 22,688,916, forward strand.
AACCAAATTTACATAATAGAAAAAGTACATCATGATGTTAATTGTAAAACTATAAATAGAAAATTTGGATTAAGAACCAAATGATGTTATTAATAAAATCAGCTTTTAGATAGACACATGTACAACATATTACGAACAATATTGTTTTTAATTTGCGGTAAGATTTTCTATTTATGTTAATGAGATTTAATCAAACGATTGATTTACAATTTTGGAAATCTGGTGTTGTGTTTCAGCTGAAAGTTGTCTGTCCTTTGCCTACAACATGAATGGAGGGGATATTGGAACCCTTGACGTTCATTACTCCGACGGACAACAGACTGTCAATGCATGGTCAATGTCTGGAGACATGGGAGACTCCTGGAAAATTGCTGCCATCGGCCTTCCAGCCATCAGCGACGGTCAGGTATGTTGTTTTATTTAGCATTGAACGGCTTTCAGTTGGCATTCATAGTCAATATGAATGCCAACTGGACAGAGGCAAATTCCATGAAGCGCGCTAGCGCTTCATGTTGAATTTGCCTCTGTCCAGTTGGAATTCATATTGACTATGAATTCCAACTGAAAGCCGTTCAATTCTTATATTTACCATCTGCGATTTTTTATTTGTCATGCGATTTTTGTTTTGAAATTTTCAAATTCAAATTTCCCGCGCTTACCAGTAGCAGAGATCACTTCCTGTTGGCAGTTCATAGGCTGGTGAACTCGCAACTGAATTGGTAGGGTTATATAGTGGCAGTGCCATACAATGGTAAATATTGTATTATGACGAAAACAATTAGGAAACATAAGTAAGTTCCAATCGTGTCCTTACACTAGGTCGCGCATGTAAATGCGAGGGCAACACAGACCGTTCACTTGGTCTAGACGATTACCACGTTAGTTTGACATAACGCCTGTCATCATCCCCTCTTGCTAATAATTACATAATGTGTTCACGTTGGATCAGAATCGGCATTGCTTAAAATTGATTCAGCGTATTCGGGCATTTGAACTGGTTCAAAACAGGTTTAGCAATTGGTCGGGTCGTATTATGGTACGGCTATGTCCGTAACGCGTATTCGTTTTGTTTTAGTTTTGTTGTTTCCTGCCTGGAATCTCTTCAAATTTTTTTTCCAATTTTGACATTGTGATTTTAAATAAATTAAAGTCAGTCAGTTTCCTTATACTAAAGGTAAAAACAGATAGATATACATGTATATTCATTTGACTATAATCTCTGCAACCATATATGATGTGTACAGCTTACCGCAGGTAAGGGAATTATGATAATATCAACGAGTTTAATATAATATATCAGGCATTCAGCTTGATGTGGATGAATTTTATAATTTTGTCGTGTGTTCTTACGTAGATTATTTTCACACCTGAAGCGTATATGTTACAAAGGATATTAGGTTTGTTTGACACTCGTAAATGTATACCTTGATGGAGGGTAATACACAGAAAGGTCACGGACTAAGCCTTGCTTGATCCAAGTCGGCTGCTATCTATATTGAAAGAAGACATTCAATTTTATTTTGTAATATATAATCCAAGTTAGATAACCTGATATACGCTCGTATGTTTAATTTTACAGAAACAATGTATACATTATTTTCTGAAAGCTGAACAATTCTTCTCAATGAAATCCCAAATAAATACAAACCAAGATTTATATCAAATACACCTCGATTCGATTTCCCATCGTGTGTTTGTTTGTTCTATTTTACAGAGTACATTGTACAGACATAGAGTGGCGTATTGACATTAGAATTGA